>NC_133775.1:75179788-75300731 GCF_003597395.2 Chelonoidis abingdonii | reverse complement strand
CAATGGGCTTAAACTGCAGCAAGGGAGATTTAGGTTGGACATTAGGAAAAAGTTCCTAACTGTCAGGGTAGTTAAACACTGGAATAAATTGCCTAGGGAGGTTGTGGAATCTCCATCTCTGGAGATATTTAAGAGTAGGTTAGATAAATGTCTATCAGGGATGGTCTAGACAGTATTTGGTCCTGCCATGATGGCAGGGGACTGGACTCGATGACCTCTCGAGGTCCCTTCCAGTCCTAGAATCTATGAAAAAAAAATGGAATTTATGGTCTATCCTGGATTCTCTGTCAAATCATGTTCTTTAAGGAGCGTGGTGCTCTTGGATATTGCAAGTCATTCTCATCCGATAGTAGATTATTTTGATCATAAATATTTGCCTCATCAAACAAAATTTGATAGTTTACGTTAACAATGGGTGACTTCAGAAGGTTCATTGTTTCATTCAGGGTAAACTTACAAAAGTCTTATAGAACCATCTAAAACTCCAAAACCGGAATTGAGAGTCTTGTGGAAACAGGCCAGCTTGAGAGAATTGCAGTTCTGCCTGGCACCTGTTGGGGTGGAAGTGTTGTGGGAAGAACCTTGCAGAAGGTATTCTGGCACATACCCTTCTGGTGCGAACTGCAGCCAGGAAATGCAGAGCTTTGAAAAGGGAACCAAAAACTTCATCCAACCATTCGGAATGTCAGAGGTTTGGCTCAAGGTCTGGGTTTCTCTGGCTCATTTGTTTCTACCCAACATATGAAGTGATTGGTAAACAACAATAGTTCACTTTAATATTCTCCTTTCATCCCTGCCACCACCCCGATCAGCATATCTCCAACAGGCAAAACTCACCAGGGGTTGGATTGCAGTAGTGGGGTCTGGATACCGAACACCCCAGTGTGCAGGAGTGTTCCGAGGTCAGGAGTTTGGTTCAGCCCGTCAGAGAGATCAGAGCCAGTAGTAACATTTGGACCAGGGTACAGCTTCCAAACCACTGCCCTATAAATATTCAAGGCGGTTTGAATTCAGGGTTATGGGGTGTGGGCCTGTTCTCTAAAAGCAGTTTTCCGTTCAGCTGCACTCCTCTCTGATCAGTAGAGTTCAAAGTGAGAAGACAGATGGAAGAGAAGGTCTGCAGTGCTCCTCTGAGCCTCTTTTAATCTTTCTAGCAACCTCACAAGCTTTTCTGGTTCTTTGGGGGCTTGATTAGTAGTCTACTGGTCCAACCATGTCTTTGCAGCCCTAGAAGCTGATTTTCTGACTGTACTGACAGTTCCTAACCTTCCAAAACTCGCCCGGCCATTTCCAATGCTTCTCTTCCAAGTTTCCCAATCCCATAAACTATCAATCCAGGCATTTATGTCACATGCATCGATGAGCCCTAATTTTCTTGATATTCCCCCAGCTACCCTCAGTCTCAGATTTGCCTTTGCATTGTTGTGCGATGTAGTATTATATGCTAAACACTATTGGGTTGTTGCAACACTTGTGTGGGAGATCTCTAAGGAGTACTGTAGGAAGCAGTGCTGGTAATTCTTAACAGAGCACTCTTGCCTTTAGACCAGTGCCTCAGCACAGGGATGGGGAAATTGTGTTTCTGAAGGTACTGGCTTTGGGATGAGAAATAAAAGTGAGGTCTCGTGTGCTTATTGTCAGTAAAGATCCCAGGGTAATTGCATTCAGCTCCCTAACATTCCCCCTGAAGTTTTCATTGTATGTGGCACTCTTCAGTCCCTGTCCTAAACTGGTGTGTGATGTTATTGTGGTCCACTAAACAGTGATGCTCCAGAGGTGGCTGCATTCAGCAGTGGATAAAGTAGTCCCACTGGATAGACAGGAATCTAGCTTGTAGTTGATAGAGCAGTTTGAGGCGCTCCAGGATGCAAGGTGATATCTAAGTGACAGATGGTTATTATCCCATGCTTCCCTGGCCTTAACCTTTGGATGCTTCTCTCACTCTCTTAAATATTCCCTTGACTGTCTCATGGTCCCTGGCCTTTTGTGGTGCTGCCAGCCACCTTTGATCCTCCCCTGAACCCATCCCAAGCTCTCTGCCATTCACCTGCCTTCACATCACATTCACACGGTGCTTTCTCCTGCGTTTCTCCTGCGCCACCTCTCATGGTACTGGACAAAGGACATTGTAGAGGAGGAGCCTTTGAAAGGATTTTGGGGTTGGTTTGGAGTTCCCAGACTTCCCAGCGGGCAGTGTCTAGCAGTCATATCACTTCAATTCTGTGCACACGTCTCATGCTTAGATTCCTCCCTGAATATGTTGCCAGGTCCTCAGATGATGCAAATTGGTGTAGCTTTATTGGCGTCAATGGAGATATGCTGATTTACACAGCTGAGGATCCAGCTTATTTAATTGCACTGCAGTGATGATCCCACAGTGCCTCTGACTCGCAGGGATAATCTCACCCTTATTTAGTTCCTCTGTGTTCTACGTTAAAAACCGGCTAGACACTCAGACAACGTTTTAAATACGAACGTTTCTATTTTACCCAGTTCACTCCTTGAGCCTGCTTCCTTCGCGATGACCCAGTCCTCTGCTTGTGACCTCACAGTTGAGTCCACAGAGCTAACTGGGCATCCTCACTCAGTTTGAATCTAGCCTTCAGTTGTCTTCAGTGGGGAGTTTGCCTGAGGCCATGACCTCCGCATCCAATCTGTGCTGCTGAATAGTGACGTCACAGACTTGGGAAAAGACATCACTGAATGACTCAGCCCAGGTTGGTTAGACAGGATGGGCATTTTCTGACAGATCAGTGCAGCGTTGCAATGTTCATTCGTCTGCATAGCGGTTCCCGTGCAACTTTTTAGACCCCTGCGCTCTGACTGATGTACCCACTATCCCTGCTGTCCCTTCCATGAACAGTATGGGGTAATCATGCGCCCTCTGCTTGCTGCAGGGATCCCCCTAGAGATATTAGTTCCCCCCATGTATATAGCTGAACTATGCTATCACGGTGACCAGCTGTTCACAGTGAGTGCAGCCATGTTTGTCCACCTTTATGCCCTCGTGGTGCTGGAGGGACCTTGGCAAATGGCTGATGTCCTCAGTCACCAAGATCCTCTTGGGTTCAGACCGTTTGAGTTTTGAGAACCTCTGGAGGAGCGAATGTGAAATGGTTGAGCCACTCCAGCTTTCTACAGGGAGTGAACGCCCAACACTGGGAAGTGCTGCAGTTTTCCTTCAGCTATCCAATAGTGCATCAGTTCCTGCTCCGTTTCCTTCAGGTTGGGGGGACTCAAACTGTGCTTTCCTTCACTGCATTCCAGGGGCTTGATACTGTGGGGAGGGCTTCGAGGGATTCCCTCAGACCTGTCCTGAGACAGTTAGTTCAGCCCAGCATTTCCCAGCCTATGGGCTGTGTAGCAGGCCTGCATGTTATGCTGCAGCCCTTGCTGCAAGGACCTTAGCAGAGTCACCTTTGTAGTGGCCAGGCGAAACAACAAGCCATTAAAAATGAATGATTTCACTAGCCCGCTGCGCACTTGGGGTCTAAACCTAATCAATGGTCTCATTTCATCAGTAGGTACCAGATCATGACCCTCCCCACAAATGCCTCTCAAAGAAGCCACAAAGCTGGCATACCTGGTCACCCCACGGATTGTCCTGGTGTGGGGGAAATCCTTGTGTAGCATAGGGCCACTGGCTCTTTGCTACCTGCTCCTGCGTCTCTGGAGTGGAGGGTATGTTGGGAGCACCATGGGGAAGAGAGGCCATGGCTGGGGTGCCCTTCTGATCTATTGGCACTGGGAGCAGTTGCAGCCAGGCACAGGTTAGAGTAGCCCTGACGAGGACAGGGGAGTGTAAGCGTGGTTTAAAGGGGCTATGCTTCATTCAGCAGAGAACCTAAAGGAATGGGGAAGGCGGCAAAGACTTAAGCCCTGCATTACGATGCATTTTTTATTGATACTGGAGTGCTTTGATACTCTGATCCTATAGATACAGAATATAGACATTTCTGTATTTAAAATATCCTACCTCCACAATTCCTCCAGTTGCTGTGTGTTCGTGGCGTAGTAATGGACTAGTCCTGTGAAAATGCCCCATAACGCTAGGCCACCATAGCCAAATGCACATCTCGCCTGCACGTCACATTTCCGAGAGGCCTTTGCCAATGTTCCCACCCACCCTGCATCACCCCGAAGACCCTCACATAAGGGAAAAGACCACCACTGCATGAAGAAACACTGTGCCACACGCACACAATGCAGGTGGACATGATATGGCTTGAGTAGATGGAGGCCACATCATTTGCACTTCCCCAGACAAAAAAGTTAACAAAGCTGGTGCTCAGATTGAGAACACATCTCTCTATAGTGGGAGTTCTAAACCTTTCAAGAATGTTGTGGTACCAATAAAAGCATACATTGTTAACGAGGAGGGTAATTGCCCACTGGAACAATTTATCCAGAGTCATGGTGGATCTGCCGTCACTGGCAATTTCTAAATCAAGGTTGGAGGGCAGGGGACTGTACCCGATGACCTCTCGAGGTCCCTTCCAGTCCTAGAGTCTATGAATCTATGATGTTTTTACAAAAGATCTGACCTAGGGATTATTCCGGGGCAAGTCTCTGGCCTGTGTGATACCGGGGGTCAGACTAGATGGTTACTAGGGTCCCTTCTGGCCTTGGAATCTATGAAAAATACATCCAGGCATTAGACACCCAGAGTTCAAGTTAATGTACCATTAACTGTGGCTTTTAGAGGTCCTAGCCATGCTGGGAGCCACACTGTGCTGGGTGGCGTACAGACTCCTAGCAAGAGACAGCCCCTGCCCTGAGGAGGTTACAGTCTAAATAGACAAGGGGTCAGAGTGGAAACAGAGGCACAGACAGCTGAAGTGGCTGGCCCAAGGCCCCCTGGCAGATAAGTAGCAGAGCTAGGAACAGAACACGGGTTTCATGGGCCGGTGTCTTGGATGCTAAACTTCACTGCATCTGTAAAAGGAGAGCCACTCTTGGAGAGTCTTGAGATGCAGATGCAGGCACAGGGAGGGATGTCTCATTCCTAGAATCATTCACAGAACACGCTAATTATTCACTGTGATAGCTCCGGAATGCCAGGTCACAACTGGATGAGTCATGTCCTTGGAAGAGAAGCAATCCATTACACAATGCATGGTTAGACTCTGGAACTCATTGCCACAGGATGTCATTGAGGCCACGAACTTAGCAAGATTCAAGGTGGGATCAGACAGTTGGATGGATAACAAGGATAATCAGAGATAGAATAGCGAATGCTAAAAAAGGGGTGTGAGAAAAGGAGATTAATCCTCTGGCTTCAGGGCTGAACCTCTCTCTAACTATTAGGGAATTGGTTGATACCTTCATGGGGCCAGATTATTCCCCAACTACCTACTGTGCGGTTCTTGCCCTTGTTGGAGACAGGATGTTGGACTAGCAGGATCTTGGGTCTAATCCAGTCTGGCAGTTCCTAGGTTCCTATGTACCCTGCCTCCCCCATGTGTAAGTCCCACCCACAAATCCCCAAGAAACAAAGCAGGAGAGTTCAGCATAAGGAATAGCATAAGATTTAATGACTACTAACCTCCTGTGCCAGGGCCTGCTCATCTAGGGGCATGGGTACAACTTAATGGAGAAATCTGAAATGGCAATCATGCTGCCCCCAGGTGCACACAAACGGGACTGCAAGAGCAGCATTTCGTCTGTTCGTTCAGACAGCACAGCTCTAACAAGGAACATGTTGTTCTTTTAAGGATTTCTGGAAAGAATTCAGGGCAGAGACGCCTGCTGTAGTCACAAACGGCAATAGGTGCTGTTAAAAGAATGGCTCTGTTTGCCAAATGTATTATAGGGACCAGTCGTGCCATGGCTGTTAAGGACTAGCTGTGACCTGTTGCCCAGTGATAGGGTTCTAGCTTCTCTGATTCTGTGAGCTCCTGGCCCACACAGCAGCATGAGCATTTTGATTCACAGATGACCCTGCTCCAATGTGCTTTGTCAACTCTAAATGGGTTGATACCAGGGCTGTTCAGAGATTCCATTTCTGCAAGTATTTTGCTGCATCATCATAGAGCTGTCAGATGGAATATTTTGGAATCCTTCCTCACTTGGCCTACCCCAATAGTTTGCAACATTTCTGGGCTCAGGACTAGGGTTGCCACGTGTCCGGTTTTCAACCGGAATGACTGGTTGAAATGGGTCCCTGGTGGCTCTGGTCAGCACTGCTGACTGGGCCGTTAAAAGTCTGGTCGGTGGCAGGCTCCCTACCTGCTGTGGCTCCGCATGGGTCCCGGGAAGCAGTCAGCCTGTCCACACTCCGGCTCCTACATGCCGGAGTGAGCTTCCCCCTCCCCAAGCACTGCCTCTGCAGCTCCCATTGGCAGGGAACCGTGGCCAATGAGAGCTGCAGGGGTGGCGCTTGCGGATGAGGCAGCACGCAGAGCTTCCTGGCCACACCTCTGCATAGGAGATGGAGAGGGGACATGCCACTGCTTCCAGGAGCTGCTTGAGGTAAGTGCTGCCCGGAGCCTGCACCCCAACCTCCTACCCCAGGTCTGATCCCCCTCCTGCCCTCCAAACCCCTCTGTGCCAACAAGGAGCCCCCTCTTTCACCCCAACCCCTCATCCCCAGCCCCATCCCAGACTCTGCACCGCCAGCCAGAGCCCTCACACCCTCTCACACCTCTGCCCCAGCCCAGAGACCCTCCTGCACTCCAAACCCCGCAGCCCCCTCCTACGCCCCAAATCCCTCATCCCCAGCCCCACAGCAGAGCCACACCCCTGGCTAGAGCTCTCACCCCCCCTCCCTGCACCCTAACTGCCTGCCTCAGCCCAGAGCCCCCTCCTGCATCCTGGAACCCTCATCCCTGGCTCAGTCCCAGAGCCCGCATCCCTAGCTGGAGCCCTCACCTCCTCTGAACCCCAACTCCCTGAGCCAGCCCAGTGAAAATGAGTGAGTGAGTGAGGGGGGGATAGAATGAGAGGGGCTGAGGCCTCAGAGAAGGGGCAAGGCCTCGGAGGAGGGGTGGGGCAGGGCAAGGGTGTTCGGTCTTGTGCGAGTGGAAAGTTGGCAACACTTCTCAGGACCCATTAGTAAATGTTTATGGCCTGTTGCGACCCAGTAAATAGCCTGGAGGTGGAGGTCCTGGGGTGGTTTTGGTCAGATCTTGTTCCCTGGGGCATTGGGTCCTGCCCAGCACTCACCCCACAGTGGCGGCTCCTACAGCTCCTGTGCTGTAGGGCTGGCTGATCTTAGCTCTCTGCTCTGGGCATTGCAACCTCTGGGGTTCCAGCGCTGCTCAGATTTGGCCCTGCCCACCTTTGTGAGAATGGAGCTGTAACCTGGCTCATGGGGTACAGAGCCACACACTCAAATTTGGCTTTCCTGAACTCACGTCATGACAACTGGGCCAAACCTGCATGGCGCTGGGATCCCAGAGGTTGCAGTGCCTGGAGCAGAAAGGTGAGCCCAGCCAGCCCTGTAGGACAGACAGAAGCTGCCAAGCGACCCTTTGAAACATTCCGGCGATCCAATTTTGGGTCCCGACCCCGGGGTTGAGAAACCCTGGCTGCCGTTATGACACAATACGCCATTCTAGCGGCAATACAATCCCTCTGCTCCATTTGAGCATTCCCCCCAAAATACACGTTACAAACCCAAGGGACTTCTTCACCAGCCCCAGCTGAGATCAGTTCCAGCTGTTCTCTGGGACTGTGGTGCTGAGAACCTCCCAGACTCCCTTCATCTCAGACTTGAATGTTCACACAGTTATTTTGCAGGTTTCATGTATGTCCATTGCAGACATGAGACTATGTATAGCTCAAGAGTGCTGGCTCCCAGCACGATGACACAGGGCCTGGAAAGGTCTGTGGCAGAGTGCCAGCAGCTCTAAGCAAGAAATGCAGATTTTTGCATTGCAAGGCAGTTGCCTGCGGGGTCAGTGCGCCCAGCAGAGCTCTCCCGCACATCAGCCCCTTGTGCGTGCTCACGAGTCTGGGCTGACAGAGATGGCTGAAAGCTGAGCTGTGTTTCAGAGGATACTGGAGGTGACTTACAGCCCTGGAATCTAAGCCCAGTGAAGCCTTTGAGGGAGACAAGACACTGGGAGGCCCATCATGGCCTCCCATACAAAGCTGTTGGGTAACAGACCCCACGAGTTGCCCAGAAGAAGGAGCAGAGAGCATTGGCATTTGGAGGAAGCAGACCTAAGTGGGCTTTGCCTGGAGGACCTAGCCCCTTGCTGCCAGTGGCTGAGCCCATGCCACTCCCCGAGGCTGGAGGGTTCAGAGCAGCAGCAAATGCCACCTTCATTCTAGTTTGCCTAGAAGCTGGCACGGAACGGCTGTGTCACTGAGCCTCAGTCTGGAACATGCCCCTCTCACTAGCTGCTACACAATGAAATAGCACCGAGGGCGAAAAGCTAGTGTGTGCGCATGAGGGGATCCCAGCTGCCAACCCAGCTGTCTGCCCAGGAGGAGGGTGGGGGCACTATCTCCTGGAGGGGCCCATGGGAGTCAGGCCCCAAATGCCACAGATGCGAGCGCCTCGAGGGGTACCCCAGTGAGGCAGTCTTGTCTAGTGGGCAAAGCACAAAGCGACAACAGCAATCCCCTTAGTTCTCATTTGTTCTGTAACTGGCTGCTTAGCGGAGGGACCAGCGCCCCCTTGCAGCAGTCAGCCAGCCCTGGGGTACCCTGCACTAGCCCTGCAAAGCAAGGGACTTTGGCAATGGTCCTTCCAGGCCCCCAGAGGCAGTGCTGGGCAACTCCTAGGAAGACCATGAAGAACTGGCAGAATACAGAACTGTACACATGCAGAACAAGGAGATTGGGCCCTCGGAGGCAGGGGCTCAGATGAGTGCAGATAATGGCAGGCTCTCAGCCCTAGCACCCAGCTTCCACTTCCTCTTTGCTCCCAGAAGTTCTAGGAACATTCTTCCCCCCAAGGGAATGGCCGAGATTAGGCCCAACATCTCTATTATCTTCAGGCCGCAGGGAACTCCAGCTGCAGGGTATGTGGGCCCCAAAGGCTGGCCCTGTCTCATGGCATGTGCCAACTGGAAACGTGCCTGCTACTGCAGGCACGGTGCATTGAAACAGCAGGGAGGCTGGGGCTGAACTGCAGCCTGTGGTGTGCTGTCGCCAAGGAGAGGGAAGGGAGTCAGGCAGGGAGAGGCAGAGAGAGCCGGTGCTGGGCACCTCATGTGGCTCCTCCGACACTTTCACTGCAGTGCAAGATTTCTCCCAAGTGTCACTTGGTGGCAGACAGGGGTTGACGTAGGTGAAATGTCTGGCTGGGAACTGAGCAGCAATGTGACCAGTTTGATGCAGCTCTCTGCACATGGATTTTATGCCACTCAAATGTCTTTCACTGTCTCCAGACCCTTCCCAGTTTGCTTCTTTCTCCGGATCTTCTCCTCTTGATGGGAATGATGTGACTTGCTCACCGTGGCATTTTATTCCCAAGCAGTCTCAACAGTCCTGGACGGATCCCCCCCACCCGTCTGAGCACCACTTCAGAGCAACTGACGAGTCTATGGAAGGATTTGCAAGGCACCTTCTTTGTATATTGGGACAGGACAGCTTAGGAGTGTCACACACATCAACTAAGCCATAGGCCATGCTCAGTGCATGAAAAGGGGCCTGGTCTGCCCCCCCATCTGCTCTGATTAACACAACTGCCCTGGCCATCATGGGATGAGGGTGTCAATCCAGAATTTGGGCCAGTGAGTCTTAGTGTGTTAACTAAAAGCTCACGGTAACCAGGGACACCATAAGGAGCCACATTCCCCACCCAACTCTGCCTAAGGGCTGGTGAGGCACAGGGGACAGAATCTGGCCTTAGATAATCTCAGCTGGGGAGTCTCCCAGCATGGAGGAGATCTCAGCAGCTGTAAAGCCAGCATGGCCAGCTCCCTACAATTCTCCCCGCAGCTGATAGCATCCTGGGGCAGGGAGGAGGCAGGGCTGGAGCACACTGCAGTCCGGCCATCCTCAGCTAGCAGGCTGTGCCTTGGGATGGCTGGTGTGGGTTAGAGCTGCCCCCAGTGGACCAGGGTTCAGCAGAGGAAGAAGGAGTTGTAACCAGCTCCCTGCTCAGCTAGGATGAGTGGGAACTCAGCACAGTGCAGAATCTAGCCCTATATCTTTACAGGCAACAGTGACCGTGTTTGGGTCCCTTCAGCAGCTCCCTTTTGTCTCAACTGACTGTTACACTGAAACCTATTGCTGACAATTATTATTTCATAGAATCATAGAATATCAGGGTTAGAAGGGACCTCTGGAGGTCATCTAGTCCAACTCCCTGCTCAAAGCAGGACCAATTCCCAACTTAATCATCCCAGCCAGGGCTTTGTCAAGCCTGACCTTAAAAACCTCTAAGGAAGGAGATTCCACCACCTCCCTAGGTAACCCATTCCAGTGCTTCACCACACTCAAAGTGAAAAAGATTTTCCTAATATCCAACCTAAACCTCCCCCACTGCAACTTGAGATCATTACTCCTTGTTCTGTCATCTGAGAACAATCTAGATCCATCCTCTTTGGAACGCCCTTTCAGGTAGTTGAAAGCAGCTATCAAATCCCCACTCATTCTTCTCTTCTGCAGACTAAACAATCCCAGTTCCTTCAGCTTCTCCTCATAGGTCATGTGCTCCAGCCCCTAATGATTTTTGTTGCCATCTGCTGGACTCTTTCCAATTTTTCCACATCCTTTTTGTAGTGTGGGGCCCAAAACTGGACATAGTACTCTAGATGAGGCCTCACCAATGTTGACTAGAGGGGAATGATCACATCCCTCGATCTGCTGGCAATGCCCCTACTTATACTGCGTCCTAGCCATTCGGTCCCTAGTCTGTAGCAGTGCATGGGATTCTTCTGTCCTAAGTGCAGCACTCTATTATATAGTTGTATGTGGAGGTCCCAGAGGAGATCAGGGACCATTGTACTGGGCACTGCCTACTGGAAGTCAGTCACTGCCCCAAATTGCACACAGTTTCAATGGACACAGAGTGGCGAAGTGACCAGCCCAAGATGGAACAGCAGATCTGGGTCAGAAATGGGATTAAAAGGCAGATTTCTGGTCTCTCAGGCCAGGGCTGGAGCTGCTGAACCACACTGCCACCCCCAGACTTCACTGTGGCATTTGGACAGGTAAGTCCAACTATTCTGGGATCAGGAAAGGCCCTTGGGAGAGGGTGGTGTTTTGTGCCCAGTCTGACCCCTTTTGCTAGAGAGAGAAAAATTATTCCTTCTAATGGGCTCTAATCTATATAGGCCCTGGCACCATAGTGCTAGAGCACACAGTAAAGAGGGAGTATGTCTGGACATATGGAAATGCTGAGACACCTACCTCATACTGAAAGAACAACACATTCCCTTTCCAGTCCTAGCGGGGCAGAGGGACACACCACAGAAATGCTCAGAAATAGACCACACTAATACACGGAAATTTAGCCCCGGGCGCACCACATCCTACATCATGTGGCTGGAGAGTCAAACAGACAGACATGAAAATGGGCCATGCCAGACAGGACTCCGAAGCTGGAAGGCCTGCAAGGAAAATGGAACGTCTCTAGCGCTGAGTGGGCACAAAAGGTGTGTCTATGCTGCACTTGTAGGTGTGATTGCAGGATGGGCAGCTTTCCTCTAGCCAGCATGGCTAAAGGCAGCCATGCAGACGTGGTGGCATGGACGCTGGCAGGGTGAGGAATGTATGTATCCAGGGCCCACCCTGCTACATCTTCACTGCCTTGATACCTGAGTTAGCTAGATCAATGCTAGCTCGGGCAGGCATGTCGAGAGAAATTTGGGGCCCTCAATATGTTATGTTCACTGGAGCCTCGCCCCTTCCTATTTCATCTCATTTACACAGGTGTCAGAGGTTTTTTGGGGGGGCGGGGTGGGGGGGCTCAGCTCAAAGCTCCGGTACAATTGTTCCCCCATTTCCCCCAATCAACCCATTTGGGTATAACCTACATGTGCTGCACTCACTGTGCAATATGACAATCCATGAGTGGGACAAATTCTACTCTCAGCCATCTCATAATGGCCACTGACTGCTGAGCTGTGTGAGGGCCAGATCTGGCTCTGTGAATTGCATACTGCATGGAAGGATCTCAAAGCACTCTAAGGGCATCAGTTACTTTAGACTCAGCTAGCGCTAGTTGTCTTCATGGCAGAGAATTTCTCCATGCTGGGTGCTGTTTTCTGGTCATGAATTGAAACAGAGACACGTAAATGGCCCCTATCACTGCAGCATCTGAGCACCTCACAACCTTCCACGTGTTGATCCTCACAGCAGCCTGGGAGGTAGGGACGTACTATAGATTCCAGATGGAGACTTGAGGCCCAGGGCGGCTAAGGGACAGACTCACAAAGGCATTTAGGTGCCTAAGTCCAAAATTTACATCCCCAAAACCCCTGCCTAGCTGCTGCCTAACTCTGTAGGTGTCAAACTCCCTAGGCAGGTACATTTCCACCAATAAAGGCCCTCAGAAGCATAAAGATCTGCCATTGGGCATGTGCGCGGCCATCTCAGTCCTGATGACTGGGTTCTGAGTTCACACCGACGCCCGGGGACTGTTCTCAGAGTAGGTATTTGCCCACCTTTCACCTGTGGGACCTTTCCTGGTGGGCCAGGTCAGAGGCTGCCTCATTGATCAGGGTGCATCCAAAAACCAGCTGGAGGAAGAGGTGGTGCTACCCCACCCCATCCTTTAGCCCAATGGTTGGAACATTCACCCAGGATGGAGGAGAGCCGGCTTCAAATCCAAGTCTCCTGTATCTCAGGAGAGTGCCCTGCCCATTGGGCCAGTGACAGGGAGTCTATACCCTATGGATTAGGGCACCCAGCCAGGCTGTGGGATACCCAAGTTCCCATCAGTGGTTTGAGAGGGGAGACGTAGGTTCAAATCCTTTTGCTACTTCAGGTGGGGGTCAGGATTTGAAACTGAGTCTCCCAGATCCTGCTTGAACCATAGGGCTAGAGGTTCTAGGGGTAGTTGGCAGCACAGCCAGTTTTTTGCAGAAGAGGGTTTAGGGGCTTCACTCCAGGACATCTTTCTGAGCGGTGAGGCTTAGGCCATGCCCCTCTCTTCAGCATTTCCTATTGGCTGGCTTAGGCAGCTTCTCACACAGCTTGCTCGCTTTCGGGGATCCCACTCTTCGGCACCTAGCTCTCCCCACCCATTGTACAGGGAACTTGGGCACCGAGCTCAGGCATGTGGACTCCATTAGGCAGCAGGGCACCTAAAACTGGGCACTGCAATGCTGAGCCCAAGTCCCTGTCCACAAGCTATTGCCTGGGAGGCCAGGGTGATCAGGGCACCACAGAAAAAAATAAGTGTCGGGGGAGGGAGCCAGAGAGAATGTAGGCATAATTACAAAAAGGTGTAGCCATATTTAGCTCATCATGATCTGCCACCAGAACCTTTAGTCCCATTTCTCTGCAGTTCTCTTATGTCTCAGGCAAATCCAAAGTTTCACAAGGAGGCAGACCCCAGCTGGTGTTCCACAGTCCCCTGACTCAATACCTTCTATCCAACACAGGCCTTCCTCTCCTCCTGCTGCTATTTGGAGCTGTTTTTCCCTTAGCACTCCTTCAGTCTCCTTAGTTGCTACCTCTCTTCTTCTCCTTCCTGGACTGAGCTGGGTCTGCTTTATATAGGCCCAGCCCCCTCCCAGCCTCTGAGAAGATTGATTAATTGGATCCAGCTGTTTTGTCCTCCCCCACATGTGACAGTTCCACTCTGTCAGTCCCCTTTGTGGATCTTGCTGACAGGGACCAGGGAATTTAACCCAGGCCTCCCATGTTCCAAGGTTGGAGTCTAACCCTCGGACCACCCTTCCTTTCCATTAGGAGAGGCAGTTGTGACTTTTTGAATGTGTCCAGTGTTTGCAATTATTCAATGAATAGTTGGTGTGAACAAATTTCAGCCTCTAGTTGCAATGGGTATTAGATACTCATTGACTGGTGACCTAAGTGACATGGTGTTGCTCCTGATTGGATGATCTGTGCTAACTATCCATAAACCTTGGCAATTGTTCAATGGCAGTCTGGAATTCAGAATGGCTGAGAGCCACCAATGAGGAAGCCAGGAAAAAAGCAAATGAGATCTTAGGATGTATCATGCGAGGTATTTCCAGTACAGACAGAGAAGTGTTCCTGCCATTGGACAAGGCACTGGTGAGACTTCAACTCTGGTCACCCATCTTCAGGCAAAGTGAATTCAAACTGAATCAGGTCCAGAGAAGAGCTGCTAGGATGATCAGGGGACTGGAGGACCTGTCTTATGCGAGGAGACTGCTTGTTTAGTCTAGCAAAATGAAGGTGGAGGGGATCTGATGGCTGTCTGAATATACCAGAGAGGTAAACACCAGGGAGGGAGCAGAGCTATAGAAGCTAAAGGACAATGTCAGCACAAGAACAAATGGGTGTAAACTGGCCATGAGTAAACATAGGCTGGAAATTATAAGAAGGTTTCTGACAGTCAGAGGAGAGAGGTTCTGGAACAGCCTTCAATGGGAGGAGTGTGTGTGTGTGTGGGGCAAACAGTCTAACTAGTTTGAAGACGGAGCTAGACAAATTTATGACCAGGATTATGACAGGGTTGCCTGTGACAGCAAGGACTTGATGACTCAGGAGGACCCTTCCAGTCCTATGTCCCTATCAACAATGGTTAGAACTTTTCTAGTGCAAAGACCCTACTGAATAAGTAACCCAGGTTAACATACAATGGCTCCTTGTCCCCCTCTAGTAGTTTGTACAGACCGCACAGAAGAACTGGTTGCAGAAGACAACCTTGGTTCCAGTGATCATGAGTTAACTCAGTTAAAAATAAATGGAAATACTAATAAAAATCTGTTTGCAACTAGGGCCTTTGATTTCAAATGGGAAAATTTAAAAAAAAATTAGGAGAAGTAATTAGGGGAGTGGACTGGACTGAAAAACTCAAGGATCTGAATGTGAAGGCAGCTTGGAGTTTAAATCAAAGTTGCAGAAGCTATCTGAAGCTTGCATCCCAAGCAAAGGGAAGAATTGGTAGGGAAGGGTTGCAGACCAAACTGGATGAACAAGCATCTTAAACAGGTTATTAAGAGAAAGCAGAAAGCCTACAAGGAATGGGCTGGATCAACAAGGAAAGCTACCTCCTGGAGGTCAGAAAGCGTAGGAAAAAAGGTGAGAATTGCCCAAAGCCAAGCAGAGTTGGCCCTTGCAAAGGGAATTAAAACCAACAGTGAAAGGTTCTTTACCACATAAAGAAAAAGAAAACAAGGAAAGAAGAAGTGGACCACTAAACAGTGAGGATGGAGTGGAGATTAAAGATAATCTAGGCATGGTCCAACACCTAAACAAATATTTTGCCTCTGTTTTTAATAAGGGTAACAAGGAGCTTACGGGAAGTGGCAGGGCAGCTAATGGAAATGAAGATATAGAAATAGATATTATCACCAAGGTGGAAGTCAAACTCAAACATTTTAATGGGAGCAAAGTGGAGGAGGAGGTAGATAATCTCCATCCAAGAATACTAAAGGAATTGGCACATGAAATTGCAAGCCCAATAACAAGGATTTTTAATGAATCTGTAAACTCAGGGGTCATACTGCATGACTGGAGAATTGTGAATATAATACTTATTTTTAAGGAAGGAAAAAAAGGTGATCCAGGAAACTAGAAGGCTGTTAGTTTGTCCACAATTGCAAGCAAGGTCTTGGAACAAGTTCTGAAAGATAAAGTAGTTAAGGACATAGAGGTAAACGGTAGTTGGGATAAAATACAGCATGGTTTTAAAAAGGTAGATTGTGCCAGACCAGCCTGATTTCTTTCTTTAAGAAGATAACTGATATTTTAGACAAAGGAAATGCAGTAGATCTAATCTACCTGGATTTCAATAAGGCATTTGATACACTTCCACATGGGGAATTATTAGTTCTGTTGGAGAAGATGTGGATTAATATGATGACTGAAAGGTGGATAAGGAACTGGTTGAAGGGGAGACTACAGTGGGGCATACTGAACAGTGAACTATCAGGCTGGAGGGAGGTTACTAGTGGAGTTCAATATTTGTAGGAAAACTCCACCTCAGCCTAGATCCAATTTACCAGTTTTCAGGGTGATATGACTTTTCTTGTGGATCTAAAAGGAGACCAAAATCCTGTTTATAATGCAGACTGAGTTGCAACCTTAACAATGGAATGATGGCCATTGGTTCATAATGCTGACTGGAGGTTTCCATTAGAGACACCTGTTTTTACTCGCTCCCAGCTTTCCTAACTGTTTCCTGTTAGGGCTAAATGCCTCCATGCTTCATCTCAGCAGAACTGTCAATGGATGTGAGGTGGCTGCTGTGGCTGTACCCACTGCGTGGCAACCTGCCTGGAGCAGAACGGCTGGTGCCGTGAGCGTGGCGTCAGCCTTAAATGGTTAATAACAAATGAGCTCAAGACTGTCTGCCAAGCTAGCTAGCAAACACAAAGGGGATGGCTCAGTTACAGTGTGTAAGCCAGGGTCCTGACCTGGCCCTGGAGCTCTGCTCCTCTCCTGTCCCCCAGCCCCACTCAGCACTGCCCTTCAGAGGGCGCAGGCAAGCTTCTTAACTGGCCTGCAGGCTCCCTATTGGTCAGAATCTCCTCCTGGCCCTTCTAGGTCTGTGGAGGACTAAGTCTCACTGGTAGCCCTGCTTGAGCAGCTTTTCTTAAGTCAGGGGGTGTCAGGATGCTGACATCTCCAGCAGGAGCAGATGAGGTCTGAAAGATTCTGGCACAGGTAGGTACTGCAAGCACAAGGTCAGCAGCTGGAGCGTGAGGCCTGTGGGGAGGTTCCATATTACTTCTCCTGCATCTCTTCCAGGATGAGGATGATCATGTTCCACCTGGGTTGCTCGGCCAGGTCCTTGTTCATCAGCTTGCAGAGCTGTGGAGAAACGCTGGACAGGACAATCGGGTGCAGCCCCTCCAGACATGCCGATCCCCACGTCAGAGAAGTCCATGAGGACTTCCCTCCCACAGCAGCATCGCAAAGCTCCATGCCAGCCATGTTAATCTCCAGATTCTTCTGCCACCCAGACTGGAGAAGACATGCTGGCCTGCAGGTGGGCATTGCCACAGCAGCCAGCCCAGGTGTGACTACAACTTCCCTGAGTGTAGCCTTCACCTGGCCCTGCCAAGCCCAGGCATGCCAGAGAGAAGAACTCCGTGGGCACATGCAGGATTTTCTTTATTTCTTCTTTTCTTCCTGTTTTCCCCTATTTTTTTCCTTAAAAAAACATAGAATGACAACTGAAAAGAAAACAGGATCATTAATGCACCTTTGGACTAGGAAATGCTGGGTGCAGACAGCCAGGGGATTCAAGCATTGTTACACTGTTGGTGTTAAGTCGTTATGCCAGAAGCAGTGGGTTGGTGTAGCAGGACGACAAACACAAAGAGCCAGGCCTCAAGCAGTAACTAGAGAACTGCCCTCTTGGGAAGCCCCTGTCTTTATTAAGCTTCCTCTGCAAACAGCCTGGTGCTGTCTAGTGACTGTGGAGGACAAGGGACTCTATAGCCATGCCACATCCTGTTTTTCTTGCTTGGTGTAAGTTTTGATATATTCCTATTTATGTTGCTTTTTACCAGAAAATACACACAGTGTGTGTGTGTGTGTCGTCGGGGGGGGGGTTATTGCCCATGCTAGGCTTTGCACTGGCTCTCTGCACAGGGCTAAGTCGTGGTTGGTGCCCCATAGGGGTTAGGGAGCTTTTCCTTCCCTCACCACGCAGGGCTGCAGCTTAGAAGCCAGAATTTGGCTGTAAGCGCTGGAGATGGAACGATGGGCCTGCCAGCTAGCACTGCTGCCAGAATTTACAGCCACACAGAGGGGCCCTGGGGATAGCCATGGCGCCATTCCCCCTGTGTACTGGGGCGGGCTGTGCATGGCAAAGCACAAGCAATACCTATTTAAAGGTATAACACTAGCTCCTATAGGCATTATATCCTGTACAATCACAATGCTGCCCTGGGTACAGCTCAGGCACTATAGATGGAAGGCTGCCGACTCTCACAAGTCTCAATACTTGGGGGTTTCCTGCAAGCCCTAGCCCCTGGAGTCATGTGAATTCATGAGAATCTCAGCTCCCATTTTAAAATGAGGAGGTCTCTGGTCCATTATGCTTGCAGAGCAAAGCCTGGAAAAATGATCCATTTGGATCCTAAAGGCTTGGAACTCAGAAAAAATGGAATATATATTCTTATTTTAAGATCTTGGGAGTCTTAAAGTGCTCTCGGGATTGTTTTGGGGGGGCCTGACTCATGGCGTTTGAATGGTTGGGGTTGGCGATATTCAGATGCTCACCCAGTTCTGTTTTCTCTCACTCTATAGTTTGGCCCATCCTATAAAAAACACTTTTTTAGGGCTTTTTTAGTAGGGCTTCCATCTTGTAGTCCTCGCTCTGCTGAGCTTTCCTCACTCGTCCAATGCCTGTGCTGTATGTGCTGGAAAATATTTAAATAGCAGGGCACAGCAGAATTCCTCCCCTGTGTCCTCGCTGTGTATGAAATGCCCATTAAAAACGTATGTTCCAAAAACAACCCCTCTCTGTTGAAGCATCGACTCTTCTGGCAACGAGGAATTGTTTGAAGAAAATGGTCACGAGCAAATCAAAGGGTTAGCAGTCAGCAGTGCCGAGAGAAGGGATCTGCGCCTGTCCCATCTAAATTAGCAGCAGGGACAGGGCTTGGAAGCTGCACCAAAAAATCAATAGAGCTCTCACGAAATGCCTGCCACTCAGGGAGGAGATTGCAATTCACCTACAGGGCCTGTAATTTGGTTTAAGTGGGAGAAAAGTCTCAGCAAGTCAGGATCCGCCAGAGCTGCATCAAGCCAAGCAGAGGGAGGAAGCAGCTTATGCTGAACGATCCAAAGAAATAAGTTGTTCGAGGAGGAGCTTCCTTTGTCTGGAGAGGCCAAATAGTCACCACGAGGAGCCTTCAGGTCCCTCGGCTCCCCCCTTGGCCATGCTGGGGGAAAAAGATTGCAACTCCTCTGACCCGTGACTCCAGCTTCACCTGACTCCTGACTCTACCTCCTCCTCCTCCTTCCTTCTCTGCCCGGCAGCCGCTAGCGATAGCCCCTCTCTCTGCAGACTCCTCAACCAATCCCCATTAGATCCAGTCAAAGCTCTTGCCATTGGCCTGGTACTGAGATAATGATCTAGTCTGGCTGTGAGCTCCAGGCCCAGGCAGGAAGGAGAGTGCCACAGCACAGAGTGAGCAGCAACCTGGCACTCATGCACATCATACTGCCACAGGCAAGAGGGGGATTTGCACTAATCGCCTTCCTCACAAGTGTGGGGCAGATTGTGAGTCACCCTGCTACCAAAGTTCATCATTGGTCTGAGGCCATATGAGGGAAAACAAATGCCAAGAGTTTTCTACGACAGGCAAGGTTTCCCCAAGTGATTGAGGAGCACACATGCCAATGACCTTCCATTGGACTCATGCACCTAAATCCCTTAGGCACTGCTGAATGTCCCACTCCTGTTCATGAGGCGTAATGAAAACAGGGTCTAATGGAAGTCTCTATGTAACCTTTCCCCATCACCTTGTGCTGCAAGAAGTGTGTGCTTTTGTATTTAAGATTTTATTATTATCCTTATGAAATTTCTTTGGGGAGAAAAATGCTTGTACCTATGAAGGAGACGCTTGATAGTGTTTTATATCACTGTGGCTGAAAGACTGTGTGATCCTTTCAGTGAATTACAAGTGCCTGGATGGAGTATTAATGCTTTCAATGCAGATTTTAAAAAAAATGGGATAAAATGTGAAAAGCATCACACCCAGGGTGGAAAATGGAAAGCCACAGATGGGCTAATGCTGAGAGGAGTGGGATAGATTTAGGAGCAGGGTCTGGAGCAGGAAAGTGGGTGGTTTGGAGGCAGAGCCTAGCACAGAAATAGATGAGGGTCAGCGGGAGGGTCTGGAATAGGGAAAGGAAGTCTGGAGGGATGGGATTTGAGATAGGGAAATAGACAATCTGGAAAGTGGTGCCTGGAGCAGTGATGGAGAGTTCCCAGAGGAGCAGGGGAAAAGAGCAGGCTCACTGAGACAGTCTGGAGGGTGGAGGAGCCTGCAGTGGGGATGTTGGTGAGGTGCGGGAGGAGAGCTGTGTGTATTAATTGCCAGAATGTATTCCTAAACCAGCAAGAGGCAGCAGGAAATCAAATGTTAATAACATGCAGTGCCTCCCTGAAAAGAATGAAATGCAAATGAGCTAATTAAGCTATTATTTAAAGACAAGGTGGTGGGTTTGGACCCTGGGTTGCCCAGTGCTGCATTCTAATCAGCTAGTTAGGTCTCCTGGCTAGAAATACAGGCCTAACATGCTCGCTAGACCACTTCACCCACACCCCGGGGTCACCCTCAGTGTGCTTGTCCCAGAGGGCTGTGTTTGCAGTGAAACATTAGCATAAGGTAGCAGCATTCCAGCTGGGCAGATTCACATCTGGACAGCTTCTAGCGCTGAGCTGCTATTTAGGAGAAGCAAAATCTGGAGCATTAGCCCTCATCCACATTCGTGGGGTAATGTTGTACCCTGGAGCACTCATCCCTCGGCTCCCATCGAAAACCAGCCATCACAGGAGCACCTAGCAAGCTGGGCAATAGACACTGCCACATTTGCCCAAGATCTGCAGACTGGAAGAACCTCAAGCCATGTGGCGAATGCAATTAATTTGTATGTGCTGAACCCACCACATGGATGCTGATGTATGAAAATTGCCTATAGGCTCACACTGAATAAGACTCCTGCTAGTTCTTTCAATTTGCTAGCAAAAGGAAGATTTTTCACCTAAAACATTAAAGTTTCTGAATGCATTAGGGCTACAAATGTCCCTCATGAAATTCCCATGAGTGCTGCTTTGATGGGCATGGTGAGATAATGGGTATCAACGATTGTTCTCTTGATATGTGCATCTACAAGATGTTCTCCTGGATTGACAAGGAACAAGTGCTTCATTTGTCTTGGTTGAATGTGGTGCCAAGCAAGATTGTTGTTGATCCAAACGAGGACACCTGTAATGACAGCAACATTATGCATCTTGAAGAAAAGAATCATTGGCCACCTATTTACCTCGTGCATGCAGGAGTACATTCTTGCAAGATAGTGCATGTGATTGTAACACTTCTGCCCCTCTGAGTTGGCAGCAACAAGGGCCGGGTTCAGTATCCAGGGGTTCCGTTTCAGTAACACAATGCATAACTGGCTCGAGCCTCCATCCAGTGACTTGGGACACTTATATACCACACCCTCCTGGGCGCCTCTAGGAGTCAATACTTCCCCTCTCTCAAGCATGAAGTCTGAGTGTAACAAAACCTTTTTAATAAAGGAAGGAATCAATGCGGCATCCCTTTGGAGAAACACCATAAACAGAGTTATAACACAAACCATAAACAAAAACCCACACCCCAAGTACATTTGGCAATGTCCTTTTTCCCTTCCTTAGGGTCTTAAGTCCAATCACTCCAAAGTCGCAACACCCAAAAGTCTCTGGTCAATGCCACCCACGAATTCAAGAGTCTATCTGTAGAGGTCCCTTCCCCAGCCTGGGTGAAATGGGCACCTTTACGTGGTCCAGGCCAACTGCCCTGCATCTCCGTGGGTTCTGCTTCCGCCTCTCACAAAACTGCTCTGCCTACCAGCTGCTCCACTCTGCTCCTCCAGCCATCCTCACAAACTGCTCCGCTCCACCAGCTGCCCGTGAGCTGCTCCAGTTGTCCTGCGCAAACTGCTCGCTCCGCTCACTCCTGGGCCACTCACCCGTGCACAGCTACTCCACTCTGCCAGCCGCTCCCGCGTCCACCAGCTGTCCCGTGGTCCGCTTCAGCCATCTCCACAAAACTGCCACTCCGCCAACGTGCTCTGTCCACAGTATAGCTTCAGGCTCCCCCATCAGTTAGCACAAGTTACTCAGCGCTCCTAGCTTCAGTAATTTCGCTCTTAGGTAGGGGAGCCCCAGGCTAGCACCATTAGCCAATGAGTTTGCTCAGAACTGTAATAGAGCTTAGGAAATAAAAATCAAGACATTCCAAGTGGAGAGAGAAGTGTGGAACTGGTGCTTGCTTGGCTGCCACAAGGAGCCTGCACCACCAGGCATAGATACCTGTCCCCAGCCTCCTTCAATTCATTAGGTTTGGAACCCATGTCCCTTGTCTAGCAAGTACTCACCCACTGAGGTTGAGTCATTTCTGTCACAAACAGTGCCACAGCTCGGCAACTGGGATGGGGTAGGCGTGCCTATGCAACACTCTCTGAATCTTTCCACCAGATGTCAGGGTAGAGCCCATCCTGACTCTGCTTACATGATCATACACTTTTAGTGCTATTGTAGTGTGAGAATCATGTTTGGCATGTGGGGTTTCTTTATGTCTCCTTTGACAACCTTGTCATATGCATCATCATAGCATTATACCAAACTTGACCGTCTTTGGAATAACAGGGTGAGTGGCGCACCAAAGCTGAACAACCATGACAAATTTCTCTCTACTTTGACTGAAGAGGATGCATCTCAATGGGTATAGTGACTAGTTTCATCAGATTGTTCTCCCACAGAGTGTCAAATTTTCATTGAGTAGTACCTTCAGCAAGCTGAATAGTGGCAAAGAAGTTACCCCAACATAGGTTGCTCGACCTTGTGTGTTCTCTGGGCTGGAGACCCATGTAAAAAAAATAGTCTGTGCCAGCTCCCACTAGGCCACCCACCGATCAGCTGCTTCAAGCTCTCGCTGATAGCTGTTCACATTGGCGGAGATCGTGAGGAGGGTGAGTGGGCAGGCAGAAGATGCTGAGCAGAGGGCATAGGGCCTGTGGAGACGGGTGTGTCGGGTTTGAAACCAGAAAAATTGACCATAGATGGGCAAGTGAGAGAAAGCAAATTTGTGAGTTCAACACAGGGACAAGTTGAGTCCTGCACTTAGGACAACGAATCTCCATTGGCCAAAAAAAAAAAACTTTACCAGGGGGACTAGGGAACCCGAATGTTAGCAGCAGTTCGGCAGAAAAGGACCTAGGGTACGATCGACAGAAGCTGGAATAGAGTCACAGTGTGCCCTGTTTGCCAAGAGGCTAAATGCATTTTGGGCTGTTAGTGGGGCTCATGCCAGTCAATCAGAGGTGTGATCTCCCCTCTATTCGACATGTGCGCTCACTAAGGAGTCTGGTGTCCAGTTTTGGCCCCACACTACAAAAGGATGTGAGAAAAATTGAAAGAGTCCAGGATGCACAACAAAATCATTAGGGGGTGGAAGCACTGACCTATGAGGAAGAAGCTGAAGGAACTGGATTGGTTAAGTCTGCAGAGAGAAGAATGAGTGGGGATATTGAATGCTGCGTTACACTACCTGAAAGGGCTTCCAAAGAGGATGGATCTAGACTGTTCTCAGTGGTAGCAGATGACAGAACAAGGAGCAATGGGTCTCAAGTTGCAGTGGGGGAGGTTTAGGTTGGATATTAGGAAAACTTTTTTCACTAGGAGGGTGGTGAAGTACTAGAATGGGTTACCTAGGGAGGTGGTGGAATCTCCTTCCTTAGAGGTTTCTAAGGTCAGGCTTGACAAAGCCCTGGCTGGGATGATTTAGTTGGGAATTGGTCTTGCTTTGAGCAGGGGGTTGGACTAGATGACATCGGGAGGTCCCTTCTAACCCTGATATTCTATGAAAATGAGTCAGCACCTGTGATCCCCATGTTTCTTGCAGTCTTGTGCCAGGGCTGAGCCATTTCCATCATAATTCAGGCACTTTGGTTTGTTTTTCTTTGTAATGTAGGTGGTTTGCCAAGGTAAACTTCTCCATTCAGAGGATATGATGTCACAGCACCACAACATCGCCAGACCTTGATACCATGTTTTGGTAGTTTACTTGGGAAATACTGTCTAAAAGGATATTGGCCTCTAAAGGTATCAGCTACTCAATGACTGTTAAACCTGCCCCAGGAGAATAAAACTTTCAAAACTGCTGCACAAAAACTGTCTGTACCTTGTAAAATGCAGCCAGTATGTCTGATACCCTCTGTTTTTCTCATGTGCTTTTGTCGTTGAATCCCAATGCTGAGAGGTTGGTCTGAATTGCTGAGGCTCATTATTTCCAGGAAGAAAGGGCATCTTGAGCATGGATTCCATAATTCCACCAGGCCTTCGTGATTTCCATGATACCCAACAACCAGAATTAGCAGGCCAGTGTATGCTTTCAACTAAGTTGGGTCAAGCAGTTTACATTCCTTGTTTTTGTCTGGATTGCTGTCATTGCATTCTCTGCATATGTGATCTGCCTCTTTAGTTGTCTCTAGTCATAATGTGGAGAATGTCTTCAGTGTAGAAAAGCTCAAATGTTTCCTCCAGTGTATCTTTTTGAGCATCATGTCTTGCTCCTGGCAGTTCATGGATAACATCCTGGCCTGATCTGTGATAAACTGCCTGCAGAGAACACCGCCACCCTCTACCATTTGTGCCTCTCATGGAGTTACAGTCCATGTTGTTGACAGTGGTGGGTCGGTCTCGTTCACTCTGTATTTCAGTATGGCACTTCCTGTCTCTGCATGTTCTTCCTCTTTCACAATACAGTCACCCCACATAGCTGTGGTGATGATAACATGAGCTCCTCAGTGAAGATGAACCTGATGAACAATCAATGGAAACATGTCATCACGTGACAGCTTGCTTTCAGAGCTACAAATCATTTTATAAGATTAAAAGCAGAATATTGTGCTTGATGGTTTACCATCTTACATTGTACAACACAGAAAACCCCTCAAGACTGTTAGACAAAGAGACCAGAACTGGTTCACTGTGAGTTGAGGCTACCTAACAAGCCTGGATTTGAAGGGACCAACTTCCCTGGACTTCTACCTTGGGGTGACTGTATACAGTAAACACTGTCACTCCAAAGTGTTATCAATTAGCATATGAAATGTCCTAAAACAGTATAATTGGAGGGCCACTAGTTCATGAGTTATTGCAACGTATATGCTCATTGGGTTCAATAGTACCCTACAAAGACATTATCAGTTATCATATGCAAATTACATTTATGTACAAAGCCAGCTTGCTTAGTGAGGGAGACACAGTTACTACTATTACAATATAAGACACTCTGACTAGAAGAAAACGTACATAGAACTACTAAAAGACAGGATAACAGCGCAACGTTTTTGGGGTATATTATGTTTTTCATGCTAAATTAACGGTTTTTTCGCTGACTTGTGTACACATGCTTAGGTGACAGTTTCCTAAAACAGCATTGTTGGAGGGCCACTAGCTCCTGAGTTATCACAAGATATATCCAAGTCTCTAATTAAAATTTTGAGTGGAACCAGGATAGACTCCTGCAGGATCCCACTAGATATGTCCTCCCTGTTTGACGGTGAACCATCAATAGATACTCTTTGAGTACGGTCCTTCGGTTATGCACTCACCCTTATAGTAATTGCATCTACATCACATTTCCTTAGTTTGCTTATTAGACTGTCAAGTGGAACTGTGTCAAAAGCCTCACTAAAATCAAAACAGATCATGGCTACAGCTTCCCCCCTGTCCAGTAGGCCAGTGACCCTGTCAAAAAGGAAATTAGGTTAGTTTGGCGTGATTTGTTCTTAACAAATCCATACTGGCTATTCCTTATCACCCTGTTATCCTTTCGGTGTTTGCAAACTGATAGTTTAATAATTTGTTCCCATATCTTGCCTGGTATTGAAGTTACGCTGGCTGGTCCATGATTCCCCAGGTCCCTTTTGTTCCCCTTTTTAAAAATAGGTACTATGTTTGCCTTTCTTCAATCCTCTGGGACTTCCCCTGTCTCCAGGAGTTCTCAAAGATAATTGCTAATGGTTCAGAGATTGCTTCAGATAGTTCCTTAAGTACCCTAGGGTGAATTTCATCAGGCCCTGGCAACAACAGAGGCAGAAGGATGCTCTAGCATGTAGGAACTGGCCTGTGATGCAGAAGACTTTGGTTCTATTCCCAGCTGAGCTATGAGCTTCCTGTGTTATCTTGGTTAATTTACTTAATCTACCCTGTGCTTCAGTTCCCCCTCTATGGGAGATGACAATTCCCTAGCTCTGGGGGGGGGCGGGTACTGCAGGGGATAAAATCCATTAACAATTGTGAGGGGCTCAGATACTCCAGTGATGATGGCTAGATAAGTACTGCAATAGGTCAACAGAGACAGAAAAACATGGGCTCTGCCACAAGCAAGCTAAGAAACCATGGGCAAACTTCCTCATTTCTCTGTGCCTCACTGTAAAATGGGGGGAGAGAAGAAGGCAAGGCTGGTGCTCCTCCTCAGTGAAGAGCTTTCAGATCTATGGACCAGAGAAGTCAGAGTGACTTTCATGATTCCATTGAGCTCAGTGGCCAAATTCCCATTGACTCTAGTGAGACAGGATTTCACCCTAGTTGTTTATTTTATTCTGGAAAAGAAAACAAGCCCAGAGTCATCCAAGAAAAGTGACAGAAACTCAGGGGCATGTTTTCCTCCATCAGTACCCCCAGTCATCTGAACTGGGGGACAGTTATCAGAAGTAGGATTAAGTCCCCCATGGCCTTTACCTGCTAACAGATGTTTTCAATAGTATATTAAGCAAAGAATGGTGGGCAACAGGTCATTTAAGATCTTAAATCCCTCAAGCACTTTTGAAAAATGTACCCGATATCTAGCAGTAAAATAATGTCTTATTCGGGCACAGCCAGAGCTCAGATCCAAATTTCAGCACCTAAATGAAGTGGGTGGATTTCCCACAGGGCTCCTTGAGGGGGAAATCTGGCCCAACCTGTTTATTTTTAGAAAGTGGAAATTCACTGGGCGTGTCCTTTCTCATCCCCATCAGGAGTGAGGCAGAGATTGTCTTGATTTGTCCAGCACGCTGCACAGCAGAACCTCAGTCCTGACAGGAGTTTTTGAGTGCTACCATAATATAGATGTTTGCTACTGCTATTAACAGCAGGAAGGAAATGATTTTATTTATCTATTTTTCATCAGCATTTACAATGGTGTGTATTTTCCTTTGTTCTGCTGTAACAACTGGATTAGGATGTGAGCACATTTTAAACTACAGGGCCGCTGTTACTCTCAAGCAGGGCAAATAAAATTGTTAATGCCAGCCAAATAGCTGAAGCATGCAAGTTTAACGTATAGTTACAAACATAGATGCCTATGCTATGTACAGCATCCCAGCGCTCTGGGGGGGACCTCGTAGGGCAATTTAGTTGTGTGTGCAATAGTTTAATTCAGAGGCAATGTGCTCCAGAGGAATTACAGGTGTGTTTTCATACATGTATTCATGCTAGAAGTGCTTGGCAGCCATCTTGAAAGCTCTCTGTGGCTTTGCAAGACATCTAGTCAGGGAACAGAAACAATCCCATGTGAATTAGATGACCAATCACACAGCAGTAAATAGCAAACACTGACTAGTGAGTATTTGAAGCAAAAGTAGCAGTGAATAGTTCACAAATTATCCACAGGCTGACGTATGCCTGGATAAACCAGTCATGAAATGGTATGAAATACAACCCGAACAAGAATCCAAGTCTGTTAGATAATTTGTGAAAAAAAACACAAAACAAATTTATTTGAATAACATTTTTTCTCTGATTAGCTGATCTTAGCTTAGAGGGAAAAAAAATCTTATCCCACTGCTGCCACCTACTTACTGCATGGCCTTGCAGGAGATATTTAACTCCTATGGGCCTCAGTTTCCCTACATGTACAAAGGCCAATACTTACCTACCTAACAGTGCTGTGGTGAGTTTTGATTAGTTAGTTTTTGTCTGTTACTTTGATCATGCAAATCTCTATTTCGGTGCTAGATATTAGCACTACCAGAGAATGAAATACTTTGTAGATTCAAGTATCAGCGCGGTACCCATGTTAGTCTGGATCTGTACAAAGCGACAAAGAATCCTGTGGCACCTTATAGACTAACAGAAGTATTGGAGCATGAGCTTTCGTGGGTGAATACCCACTTTGTCGGAAACCTGTTCACCCACGAAAGCTCATGCTCCAGTACTTCTGTTAGTCTATAAGGTGCCACAGGACTCTTTGCTGCTTTTTGTAGATTCATAGATTCCAAGGCCAGAAGGGACCACTGTGATCATCTAGTCTGGTCTCCTGTACAGCATAGGCCAGGGACCTGCCCTGAAATAATCCCTGGAGCAGAGCTTTTAGACAACATCCAATTGTGATTTAAAAATTGCCAGCGATGGAGAATCCCCCATGATGGACCCTTGATAAATTGTTTCATTGGTTAATTACTCTCACTATTTCCAGTCTGAATTTGGTCTAGCTTCAACTTCTAGCCACTGGTAATGCTACCCCGCCACATAGTTAACCCCCCATTTTTACTCACCCATATGTCCCATTGGCTTCTGATCATGCAATGGCAGGTCCCGTTGTAATGCACACACAAGGGAAAAGTTACTGGGGGAGTCTTAATACTCAATCTCTGGCTTTGGGGTGTTTGAGTTCTGAAGTTGAATGTACTGCTATAGTTTTTTGCAAAAAGCATGGGGCTGTGGCTGATGCACTGTTCTGGGGCTCCGGAGATCTGCATTTAGTTCCAAGCTCTGCCACAGACTCCCTGTGTGACCTTTGTGTCTCAGCCCCCGGTTTGTGAAATAGGCATCATAGCGTGTCCTGAAACTGTACAGTCTCCGGGCCAGAGACTCTCGCTCTGTATGTATCTGTACAGCACCTAGCACAGTGAGGCCCTGAGCTCTGATGGGAGCTGCTGGTTCTATCGCAATTCAATAATGCTAGTCACAAAAGAGAAGGTGCCATTGAAAACTGAGTGGCGTAGAGAAAGGAGCACAAATACACATATGCGAGAAGTATTCTCAATGGTACCCGCTGCCTCCGGATTCCTGCCGCTGGAATTCCAAGAATGCCTCCTGCTATGACAGTTAACCTGATCCACTACACAGAGAATTCCTAGGCTGCTAGCGATCAGGGCCGGCGCTTCCATTTAGGCAGCCTAGGCAATCGCCTAGGGCGCCAGGATTATTGGGGGGCGGCATTTTGCCTGGGGGGGCGGCAGGCGGTTCCGGTGGACCTGCCGCAGTCATGGCTGCGGAGGGTCCCCTGGTCCCGTGGCTCCAGTGGAGCTGCCGCAGGCATTCCTGCGGACAGTCTGCTGCTCCCGCGGCTCCGGTGGACCTCCCGCAGGCACGCCTGCGGCAGGTCCACTGGAGCTGCGGGACCAGCGCGTAGGGAGAAATGGCTGTGCGCCTAGGGCGCTAAAAACACTAGTGCCGGTCCTGCTAGCAATGGCTTTTTACTGTGAACTGTACTTCTTTCTCTAGCAAACTTAGCTTGCCCAAAGACAAAAGGAAGAGACACAAAAGGCTTGATTGCACTGAGAGGTTGTTTTCTCAGGTCTGTACAAAGCTCCTGTTCTCTCAGCTAGATGAAACAAGCATTACCAACATTAGCTGAGAGGAATATGTGGGAAATTTGGAGGAAAGAATCCCCAGGAAGCCAGGTTGCTGGGGCGCGTGTAATTTTCCACATGAGGTGGATTAGGCGGGGCTCCAGGATGGGATTATTGTGATTTTTATTCTCTTCCCTACCTCCAGAGAGCCGCGTTGGAAAGGAGCCCAGACGAGGGGAAAGAAAGGTCTTCCCTATCAGACAGCTGTTGAAAGATCTCAAAGAGAGAGTCAGGCTTCTCTCTCTCAAACCATTATGCACTACAAATGCAAAGGGTAAGCTACGGGCCTACAGGAGTCATTGTTCATTTCAAACAGAGGGACTTGAACCTGCCACCTCTCTTGGCCATTCCAGCCACTGAATCGGGCGGATCTGAGCTCCGGACGCTCAGGCTGCTCTGGTTTACTCCACGGAACATAGCAAAATAGGCTTGAAATTCTGGCAGCTCTAAGTGCCAGATGCTGCAAGCAGGAGCTGCTGATCCCATCGCTTAGGCAGGCGATTTTTCATCTTGTGTGGGAGCTGGCAGCAAAGAGCCACACAATATAGCACCTGAGGACCCCATGCTTGTCACTGTGCTGCATCCCATAGCTACTGAAACCTTGGGGGCAGGAACAGGATTGAACTCAGATCCTCCATCTCCAGAAGCACTTGAGCTAAAGGAGAATCGGCATGAGCAGGCTAAGATCCACAGTGAAACAGTGCTGATTCCATCTGGAAGAATCAGTAGCCAGTCCTTTAGGTTCCTGAGCTCACTGTTGTCTTTGAGTCAGTTTTACCTGCCTGCTTTACAGAGCTTTGTGCCCATTAGCTCTGCAGAGCGAACGCAGCCGGGCCTGGACAAGCTGGATTTGATTCTGCCTCATGCATCGTCGACAGACTCAGCCGATAGTGGAATCCTTATTGTGGTGCTAGTCAGGAAGCGGAGAGAACGCTGATAGGTTGTCAGATGCACAGAGGCCTGCAGTGCTGAGGGAGTTATGCCTGGGGAATATGGCTCAAGAGAGAATCAGTCCCAGGAGGGCATTGGCACCAAGCCACTGGCAATCTCTCTTGCGGCCTCCATGGGGTTATCCTTTTATGGTGCACACATGGAATCCTGGGAGAGAGCCTGCGCCCCTCTGAAGAGAATTCTATGTGTGAGGACATCGGGGTCTACGATAGGGCTGGTTTAACAAGGTTAACTACTTCATTAGTTTTACGGGAGAGGTGGACAAATTTGTAAGGGGGTTTGTATGAAAGGGCTGCTTGGAGTGATGGGGATCAGGGCTTGGCAGCCCTGAGAGTCCCTTCTGGTTCATGTCTGATATTGCTAAAATCACATGCTTCAGAGGTGTCAGGGACTGGGACGTTGGCGGTCATGCCTAGTGGTTGAAGCAGGTGCAATAGCTGGGGTCAGAGCCCAGAATCAGAGGCCGGATGCCAGAGCCAACATCAGAAACTGGAGGCAAGGGTCAGAGCTGGAATACCTGGAGTGAGGTTTGGCAGAAGCAGGGCTAAGTCTGAGGCAGAAATGGGTCTGGAGCAAGACTGGGAATGGGCTGGCACAGGCGCTATCACAGCCATGGGTAAATCCCATGAGCAGCCAGCAAACCACTGCCACTACTGGGCTTAAGAGCAAGCCAGCTGCCTTCCTCGGTCAGTCAGGTGGGGCGTACCTTCAGTGCTCAGGCCGATGCAGCCCAGCTGTGTTCATGGGGTTGTCAGGAGGCTGAGCAGGTGCAGTTGCAGGGCCTGACTCCTGATGCAGATCTCCTTCTTCTGAAGCATCCAGGATGGCCATGGCTGGAGACAGGACACTGGGTGGGGAGGGCCATGGCTTGGCGGTTGCACTGCGCATTCTCTCTCTCAGTGGCATGGCTGGTGGTTCTTGCTCACAGGCTCAGGGCCCAACTGATCGCCGCCACTGATCGGGAAGGAATTTTCCCCTCGATCAGACTGGCAGAGACCTTGGGGTTTTTAATTTCTTCCTCTGCAGCCTGCGAGGGTTGCTGGCCAGGCTCACCTGAGTGCATCTCCTGCAATCAGATCCCTGCCACTGGTGCGCATCAGTCCCTCCTATCTTCTGCTTGTGGCACATCATATTCTAGTCTCCTTAGGGCTGTGATACTTTGGTCTCATTGCAGCTGTCAGGGGTGGGTGGGTGGGTTGCTGTTTAGTGGCCTGTGATGTACAGGAAACCGAAATTCTAGGGCACTGTGCTGAGAGCAGCATGGCCAGTGGGTTCAGCCAGGTGAGCGTCGCTGGTGCTGGCCTCACTCTGGTATTTTTCCTTGCAAACTCTTGCTCTCCTGGGCACACAGGGACAGCGCTGGCTGCGAGACAAACACCTCCTCCCCCGCCTGCGCTCGGGGAAGCTGAGGGCTGTCAGGTGAATTGCCTAGCTACCGACGTGGCTGACCTTGGCTGGCTGTACTGGGAGCTGCAGCATGGCAGCTGCAGGATAAATGTGCCCACTAACACATGCAGGCACTGAGAGAGCAGGGCGCAGCGTGTCAGAGCCACACGTGGAAAGAAAACAGCAGGGGAGATGGCTGGCTGGAGTGAGCGTGCACTTTGCGTTGGCATGCATGCCAGACAGCGCTCACCGCTGGGAGAGTAGCATCGGTGGGCAATGGGGGGTGTGTGTGTGAGGGGGTCTCACTGTCCCTGGGCAGCTCCGGGGCATTTGTGCAATAGCCCCTAGGGAGTGCAGGGGGACTGTGCAAGTGACAGTCTCCCTTCGGTGATGCAGCATGTTTGCCTCACTGCATCCAGCGAGCAAAGCTCGGCTGTGTCTCCATCTCCTCCCCACGCACTCCCACCCCTGTGGGGTGCCTTGGAAGGAGCAGTCCCTGTGCTTGGGGATCTCAGGAACTGTGACTGTATACACACACTCATACACATACACACACAAACATGCACACGCAAATGCAGACACACAGACACACACACACACGTGTCCTGGGCCTCATATCATAGCTATGGTATGTTATGTCACACATCTCAGCAAATCTCATGCTCCAGGAAGCCATTCTCCACCTAGTGATACCAGTTAGACGTTTGCATTGGGGTTTCCTTCGCTGACTCGCTCCGAAGCACCAGGCATTGGCCACTGCCAGCAGAAAGACTGTGAGACTGGGCCAATGGGCAGACGCAGGTCCGGCAATATGTTCTTATCTTTGCGGAAACTGGAAGGACGAAGCAGATGTAGCCAGGCTGAGTTGGCGTTACAGTGTGAATCACCAGGGTTTGGCCAGGCCAGCCCATTGTAGTTAAGAATGACAGAGACTCAGGTGTGACTGCTGGAGATATTAATGAAGCCCTTAGATTGAAGCTCCCAGTCCTGTACAGAGTCATATGGCACGACACAAATCGCTCTGCCGCTGTGCCCGCTTTGAAGACAATCTTGTCAGATCTCCTCACAAGCTGAGCTGGGCTGGGAGAGGTCAGGATCTGGGACAGGAGATCTACTAGGAGAGCCCACGATGCTGGCGGAAAGGGTGTTGCCAGTTCCCTGTTTAATGACCAAACTATGCAAAAGCCAACACAGTGCAAGGGGGCAGGTGCCATCTTTCAGATGAGACAGAAACCTAGAGCAGGCGCCTGACCTTATGTGACTATTAAAAATCTCAAGGCATCCACACCAAGAGCCAAATTCCATCCTGGGTAATTCCATTCTGAATTCATTCTGTTCTTCCAAAGCCATCCTCCACTTCCACACCAAACAACTGTCCAGCAGTGCTGCTAACCCTGAGTCAGCATCGCAGAGATTTCCAGGCCCCGCCCCCCCCCCAGCCCATATTTCTCACTAGGTCACTATTGCTCCTGCTGGTGTCTTTGCCTCCTTGTTCTAGTATCTTTCACTGCACCGGGCTGTATGGTGGTTTGCCTGTTGGGGAATTTCGTATGCATCCTGGTGTCCAGCTCTGAACGTCTGTCAAGCAAGGGACTGATTTACTTCAAACTAGACAACTGAGAGTGGTGGGGGAGGAACAGGGGGCAATGCTATGGCCAGCAGAAAGACCTCGTCTGATCTAGAGGAGCAGAGACCAGTGAGTTTAGCATGTCTTTCCACCAAGCGTCACCAGCAGGGCACAGCTAAGCCTTTAGACTTTGCAGCTGTGGAGGCGATGATCTAAAGCTGCCCTGGGCTCAGCCATCAAAACTAGCTCGAAACCTCAGCCGCCTGGACCGTGATAAATAGAAGCCGGGAAGCCAAACTTCAGGGCAAAATCTGTGAATGTCGGCTGTGCAGCTGATTTCTCAGAGGTGTTGGTGGTTGCATAATCTGATCAAGTGATTCACAACTACAAATATAGATTTATGTCACCCCTTGCACTGGCCTAGATGCAGGAGTCATTGAGACCTCAGCTCAGGCTTCAGTGCAATTGGCTGAGCTATTCAATGTTTTCCTTGTCAGTGACCTGGAAGAAAATATCAAACCACTGCTGCTAAAGTTTGCAGATGACACGAAACTTTGGTGGAGTGGTAAATAAGGATAACGACAGGCCAGTGCCACAGCGTGATCTGGATCACATGGTCTGCTGGGCTCTTTTCAGCAACATGCATTTTAATTCATTTAAGTACCCTAAGAACAATGAATGTAGGACCCACTTAGGGGTGAGCGGACTGTATCCTGGAAAGCACTGATTCTGAATAGGACTTGGCAGATATCAAGCGAACATGAGCTCCCAGTGCAATGCTGAGGCTAAGTGGGCTAATGTGATGCTGGGCTATATAAGCTGGGAATAGTGAGTAGGAGTACCTCTGTATGCAGCTGTGGTGTGACCATTGCTGGATCCTGTGTCCAGTTCTGGTGTCCACACTTTGAAAAGGATGTTGAAAATTGGAAAGGGTTCAGAAAACAGCTACAACAAACGTTCGATGAAAAACCTGCCCTATAGTGAGTAACTTGTGAAGCTCAATCTAGATAGTTTATTGAGGAAAGGGTTAAAAGGTGACTTGATCACGATCTAAAATGGGCCTACATGGGAAAAGATTTCTGATGGCAGATATGTATTGCGGCTGTAGCAGGAGTAGAGGGCTCTTTGATCTAGCAGATAAAGGGAGAACAAGATCTAGTGGCTGAGGGTAGATAAAGCCACACTAGAACCAAAGGTCAATTTTTTCACAGCGACTGTAATTAACTGTTGGAACAACTGACTTAAGGTTGGGGTGGACTGAAGTCTGGAAACCAGGACTGGCTGTCTTTCTGAAAGAGACCCTCTAGCTCAAATTGTGGACCTGACACAGGAATTACTAGGTGGCATTCACCAGCCTGTATGATGCAGGAGATCAGACTAGATGATCACCATGACCCCTGGTGGCCTTAAATTCTTGGAATCGATGAGTCCCGCTAGCTTGCCAGGCTGGTTTCAAGGCACAGGTTTCTGAGAGACATCAGCTTGCAGGGCTGATAGGACATTATGGGCTTCTGATGTCTTGGCTGAAGTCAAGGTCAGTGGCTCTGCAGCTGTAGCTTGCTGGGCTCACTTCAAGGGGCAGGTCTCTGTGAGGTCACTAGCTCAGCAGCTTTAGCAGGCCTGACTGACGGCAAGGCACAGGCCTCTGAGCGTTCCTGGCTCTGGAACCACAACTGGCTGGCTGGCGTCAAGAGACAGGCTTCTGTGAGGTCTCTTTCTTAATGCCTTGGGCTGAAGCCAAGACTTGGCCCTTAATGAGGTCCCTGGCCCGACACCCTACTTTGCAGGCTGATGTGAAAGCACAGGTCTCTGTAAGGGTCCTGACACAGCAGGGCCTCTTGTCCTGCAGCCTCCATGCCATCCCTGCTTCCCCTTTCACCAGGCTGGCCTGCACCTGCTGTCTGTATGAAGTGTCCCCAGGGGCTATGCTGTAGTCCTGGGTCTAACTCCCCCACAGGAGGCAGGTCCCTTTAATGACTGGACATCAGGCATGTCCTCTCTTGGGCCCAGCATTCGTTGTTTCTATATGTGAGCCAGCTTGATCTGCACTGACCACGTGATCTGTGCTGCGCCAGGCACCAAGGAGGCCATGCCCCTGCCCCCAAGAGACAGACAGATTGCAGCTGGCCCTCACATGGGTGCATATAGAATCATAGAATCATAGAATCAAAAGGTTGGAAGGGACCTCATGAGGTCATCTAGTCCAACCCCCTGCTAAAGGCAGGACCATTTTCCCTAAATAATCCCAGCCAGGGTGCGGTCTAGCCGGACTTTAAATAGCTCTAAAGATGGAGATTCTACCAACTCCCTAGGTAACCCATTCCAATACTTCAGCACTCTCCTAGTCAGAAAGTTTTTTCTAATATCCAGCCTCGACTTCCGCAACTGCAACTTCAAACCATTGCTCCTTGTTCTGTCCTCCGTCACCACTGAGAACAGCCTAGCTCCCTCCTCCTGGGCTGGGAAAGGACCTTTCCCTGCTTGTGCTCCCCCCCGCCCAGGGACCTGCCACCATTTCAGTTCCTGCTAGGGTTCTCCTGCAGTGCCAGCTTCCCGCAAAGGGGCAGAGAGAGGAGGGGCCATGGCCGCACCATAGAGGGAGTGTGCTATGGGGTAGCACAGTGACTGTACTGCAGAACTCCGGGGCGGTTGTACCTGCTGGAGGTACAATGCCTGCCCATGCTCTGCACCGTCCCCAAGGCAGGGCAGCCATTACCTGCCAGAGAACAATCCTGTATGATTGCAGAAGAGTGCACCAGAAGGCTGGGGGGAGCCGAGTTATAGGGTCCGAAACCTCTGCCCTCACCCCAATCCGAGAGTACATTGCAGTGCTAGTGGCTCTCAGGGGGGCCCCAAGATCACCATGAAATTGACTAAAACAGTCAGGCTGGGTTTGTTTCTTTGCCTTCTTGTTTCTGAGCTGCTGGGGGTCACATTTTCAAGTTTTTCTCTGCTACCATGAGGGCTAGAAACTTACTTTTTATTTTTTGAAATGAAAGCTGAGAGTCTCACCTGATCCCCGGATTCTGGGAGCTGGGGTTTAAGAACGTCAGCTATCACAAGACTCACAATAATGCTGTGAGAACTGCAGGGCCAGTGCAACCATTTAGGTGACCTAGGCGGTCACCTAGGGCACTAGGATTTGGGGGGTGGCATTTTCTTCGGCAGCAACCGCGGCATCCGGATCTTTGGCCGCCGTGTTCGCTGCTGGCATTTAGGCGGAGGGAGCTGGGGCAGGGGAACACGGGGAGGGCTGCCTACAGCAAGTAAGGGGGGGGGAGTCGCACGCAGGGGAACTCCCTGCCCCAGCTCACCCCTGCCCTGCCTCCTCCCCAAGCATACCGTGGTTGCTTCACTTCTCCCGCCTCCCAGGCTTGCGGTGCCTAAGCTGATTGGCGCCGCAAGCCTGGGAGGCAGGAGAAGTGAAGCTGTGATGGCATGCTTGGGGAGGAGGCGGAGCAGGGGTGAGCTGCTTCACTTCTCTTTCCTCCCAAGCTGCGGCACCAATCAGCGTAGGCGCCGCAAGCCTGGGAGGCAGGAGAAGTGAAGCTGTGATGGCATGCTTGGGGAGGAGGCGGAGCAGGGGTGAGCTGCTTCACTTCTCTTTCCTCCCAAGCTGCGGCACCAATCAGCGTAGGCGCCGCAAGCCTGGGAGGCAGGAGAAGTGAAGCTGTGATGGCATGCTTGGGGAGGAGGCGGAGCAGGGGTGAGCTGCTTCACTTCTCTTTCCTCCCAAGCTGCGGCACCAATCAGCGTAGGCGCCGCAAGCCTGGGAGGCGGGAGAAGTGAAGCAGTGACAGTGTGCTCAAGGAGGAGGCAGAACAGGGGGTGAGCTGGGCGAGGGGGGCAGGGGTGTCTCAGGGCATAGGGCGGGCAGCTGCTGCAGGGGGGCGCCACAGGGCAGAGGCGGGGAGCTGCCACGGGGGGGGCCACCTCAGGGCGGGGCCTCAGGGATGGGGGAGGGTGCAAGGTGGAAGTTTCGGCCCTGGAGAATTGTTGACACTGGTGGCTCCCTTGCATGTGGATTACAGACAAGGGGATTTGCGGATGAGACGTGTTTGAGTGTGGGAATTGCATGTAGGGAATGGGATTGTATGTAGGAAGTGGGAGTCTGTGTGTGTGTATGTAGGGAGTGGAAGCAGGTGTGCATGCCTATATGTCTGGTGAGAGTGGGGTTTTGTATGTGTGTGGCGGGGGGGAGTTTGGATGAAGTGATTAAGCAAACCAGCCACTACAAAAAATATCCTCATTCCCATTGTGACTCGTTCTAGTTGTGCAGGTCCCTGAGCTGCCTTCCCTTCCCCTCCACTGCCTTTTATGAAGCTTGCCTGAGGCTTGAGAGCCTGGGGAACTTTCCAAGGTTCCCCAGCTGGGGTTTCACAGCTCTAATTTTATGTACTTTTAATTGTTTTTTCTCTTCTCTTTTTGGAGTCTCTTTCGGTGAAAGCGCTGGTGCAGGGACTGTGAACTCCAGATAATTCACAGCTCTCACAGGCTGTTGTTTGTGCTGCTTTTGGGTATTTTCCCTTTGCACTTCAGCGTGCAGTATGGTGGATGGAAATTGCTTTCAATGTTAATAAGTACCATTGATTTTTGGACACCACGGAGCCGGGATGGTGAGAGGGGTGTGACTAGACAAATCCATTCACTTACTACCAAGATTTTCAGCATCTCAATAAGATGCTCTGGAAATTATTAATTCCCACAGCTAAAACACTTTCATGTCTCTGGTGTCAGGAAGGAATCAGAATTGGCCCTCAATCTCACATAAGCATCTAAACTAGGGATGGGTCCGAATCAAACCCCAGTGCTTTGGGGCAGGTGAAATCCAGCTCTAGATGTTGTGTCTGACTCACTCTCTTGCTAATGGGTCTGGTTGAAACCCACAAAGGATGCAGGCGTGTCTGGAGTCAAACCAAGCTCAGAATCCAAACATTGTGGCTTGGTTTCAACTCTAGTCTAAACCCAATTTTCCATCTAGCAGAGAATCTCCTAGGAAGCTCAAATTTCAAAGTCAAAACTAAGGGTTGGCCCAGTACCGTGGGTTGGCCCTGTTGTATATCAACCCAGACTTCATCCCCCCTCTAAAAGTCATGGATCAACCTCTATTGTTTGAGACAATAGATTTCCCTTCACAGAAAGTAAGTCCCCAACCTGAGCTGGGGATTGGAAGGGGAAAAATACTCCCCCTCAACCCCTGGTGCAGGGACTGTCTCATACTATTTGTGCGTATGTGAGAGACACCCTCTTAGGGAACATAGTGGGATTGAACTAGGGACATCTAAAGCTAAACATACTAGTGGCTACAGCTTAAGCTAAAGCTTCCTAGCTAAAGCCCTAGCAACACATATCCTTTGCGGATCAGCTCATGAAAATGGGGGACCGGTAATACCAGAGGGTTACACAGGCAATGCCTAGCGCAATAGGACCCTGTTATTGCGTGGGGCCTCCAGGCACAACATAATGCAAATAATATATAGATAATAAGAATAATATGGAGAAAATCTTGGGTAGGAGACAAGACAAGGCAACTGAGACTTCAAGGACTGTCTGCTTCCAGGGAGCTGGGTTAGCCACCACGGGGGTGTCGTATGCTAATGCACAAAGCAGGCAGAAATGTTTAGACTCCAGCATATCTGAGAAGGTGGACGTCTCACGATGGAAAAAGGCCTGAAGCTGGAGCCATCAAACAGGATTGCCCAGCAGTGGAAGGGCTCTGGAGCCTTTATCGGCAGATGCATTCAAACACATGGCTAGTTCAGGCAATTTTCAACACACTCATGCTGCTTCCACAGTAGCTGAAACGTTGGGTTCATCATTGGTTGTGTCCACAGCAGCATGGAGTCACCCAATCAGCAGCACGGACAGTCAGGCTCCTGAACAGAGGCTCCTCACACATGAGCGTGAACCAGAAAAAACTCAAGTGCACTCCATGCATATGGTCCTAATGATATGGGTGGCAATCGGTGAGCATCCCTATCCAGGTCACTCTAGGGAATGGGAGCTGGGTCCCAACAGATGTAAATCAGCATAGCTATCTTGACTTCAGTGGAGCTAGCTGGATTTACATCAGCTGAAGATGAGGGTCATTGCCTGCAATGGAAGTTGTGTGCATTTGGCAGGGCAGGATCTGGTCCTGTTCTCTGTTACCCCAATGGACTCACCTATGTTAATGTTGATTGGCCAGATGACCCTGATGTAACCCAGTCATTAACTCGGCCATCAGGATCTCCCCAGCATCTCGCAGAGCTGATGTAGGGGTTCTTATGCCACATGCTCTCTCCTTGGCCAGCATAGCAGGGTAAGGGGGTTAAGGGCAGGGAACAGAAGGGGGTGGGAGGGGATGGCTCTATACCACACCGATCCTGGATGGCACTTTTAGCCCCTTGCGGCAGCCAGGTGGCAGCCAGTCCTGGGTTGTGCAGCATGTTGTGTATTCTTGCAGAGGGAGCTGAAGGAAGGGTGAGGCAGCAGGGGTTAAGGTAAGGGGTCGTGGGGGAAAGCATACACCCCCTTCCTCCTGGGCTTGCGGACATAGTGCTCCTCTCCAACCAGGAGCGGCGCCAGGGTTTTTGGCACCATAGGCGGGGGTCCTTCCGCACTCCCGGTCTTCAGGGCACTTTGGCAGCGGGTGAAGCGAGTGAAGGACCCGCCGCAGAATTGCCAACAACAACCCAGAGCGCGGAAGGACCCCCCGCCGCCGAATTGCCGCCCTCCCAAATCCTGGTGCCCTAGATGACCGCCTAGGTGGTCTAAATGGAAGCGCCGGCCCTGTCTCCAGCTCCCCCTCCCACACTTCAATCAATTGAAGCACTGAGAGGCAGCACCCTCTCCTGCAGCACTGGGCCAGCACTTGCTACAGGGACTCATGAATTCAGATTGGCTTGGGGGCAAGTCCTGTCCCACAGACTGGGAACTGGCTACAGAGCAGGGCATCTTGCTGAGGGGAAAGGCCTTATCAAGCCAGCTGGACAGGGGCGGTAGCAGCATATGACTTTAATTTGCAGAGGATACTAAAGCAGGAGGCCTGGTGCCCCAGAGAGGTCAGCAATATGGAGAGGAAATAAACAGCGATTCAGTCTGCAAACACGTGAGCTGATCCGCTGGAGGCAAACAATTGGAATGGAAGATATCCTGGAGGAGGGCGATTACTGGAAAATGCCAAAAGACTTGTGGGTGCTGGCTGAGATGAGAGATTGCGATAGGGTATGGTGGCTGCAGGTGGGATGCAGATGCACCCTGGTATTGATCCAGGAGGAGAGATTCCCTTTCTGTACAGCTACTCCCTATCCAAGTGGCACCAGGGATCATGCATTCTGGTCTGCTGCTATTACTGTTTATGTGCTGGTGGCCCCCAGTGCGTGCTTAGCACTGAACAGACAGAGAGGAAGACACGGTCTGACCCAAGGGTTTGACATGCCATGGCCAGGTCGAAAGATCTCAGCACTCACAGCTGGGGCCAGGTTGTCCAAAGAGCTCAGCTCCCATTTCGGCACCAAGGCCTCAATGGATCTAGGCACTATTGACTTCAATGGAAGCTAGGGGCCTTAACACCTGTGAAGATCTGGGTCCAAGTGACCAGAACATCAGCAGAGCTCAGCTCACTGGGTGCATGCTGAGCGCTTCTGGGAAGCCAGCCCTAATGGTAGATACAATGCAACAAGTGAGAGCTCAATAGCAGTAGGTCAGGTGGTAAGAGACTGGGTGGGGAAAGGGTACAAACCAAGGTCACACAGCTACATAGTTGTTCTGCACCTGTCTTGTTGCAAAACATGTTCCCTGATAGGATCCAAACTTCCCCTCCTTCCTCTCATTAAAACCCCATCTAGGGCAAGTGTCCCTTACTCAGCCCCTTCCTGTATTTCCTCACCATCCCCCATCCCCTTACCATCCAACCTTCCTCCCAGCCCCACTCACAGAGTCCAAGGCCAGAAGGGATCGTGATCTGACGCCCGTACAGCACAAGGGGGAGAACTGCCCCAAATAAGCCCTAGAGCAGATCATTTAGGAACCAATCGTGACTGAAAAATTGCTAGTGATGGAGAATCCATGGGGCAGCTGGGTAAATGGTCCCAGTGGTTAATTACTCTCACTGTTAAAGATTTTCACTTTATTTTCAGTCTGAATTTGTCGAGTTTCAACTTCCAGCCACTGGATCCTTATCCAGCCACTCTGTGGCCTCACTTCAAATGACCACCCTGCAAACCCCCCACCCTGCCTACCTTTGACAATCAGCCCCCTGCGCACTACCCTGATATCAGTGGCTCCCAAGGCTACTCCCATATTTCCTGCTGGTTCCTGCACGCAGGGAGGTCTGCCAGTGTCCCTCGGGCAGAGCTGGCCTATATTGGTAGTGGGAGGGGCACTGGCTTGGCCTTTCTGCTCTCTGGCATGCCTTGTCTCAGGTTTCCAGGAACAAAAGCCAGCGTTATCAGAGGGGAGCAGGGCTGTGAAGGCCTCAGCTGGCCCATTCTCACCTACCCTGGAGGGGCTGTAGCTCTGGCTGCTTCCAGCCTGTGTCTGGGCACCAGCAATGGCCAGAGTCTTCAGAGAATTGCAACAAAATGGTGTGGGAATCGGGAGAGAGCCTGAAATCCAGAGTGAGCCCTGTGCAGGTGAAATCACAGTGAGGCCCAGTGCTTGCATCCGGCTACAAAGCATGCTTGGCACTGATTTTAGGCCATGTCGGTGCTTTGCCTCTCCATTGCCTGCAGCTGAGCTGTCGCTCCCCACTGTGTGGCATCCCTTTGCCTTCATTTTGGTTTTGTGTGTGGGTATAACACAGACTCCGCACTTGAAAGGTCCTTGTCCTCCTTGTCACACCACACTGCGTAACTCCACTGACTCCAGTGCAGTGTGGCACGACTGGTCTCCGAAACACAGCTGAATGCCGTGTACAGCTGGGAGGAAAGCTCCCTGCGCTGTTGTATCAGCCCCCCCACTGCGCATGCAGCAAGTCATCAGATGCTCAGCTAATTTGGGGCAACTATTTTGTGCTTGCAATTGATCACGCTGCATGCTGATCAATGCCCCGTCGCTCATCAGCACACATGCCCCCTCCTGCCGGTGCTCTGCCTCTTGCTGCGCTAGCAGCCTCGAACATTTCCTTTCCCCCCCTCTGTAACCAAGGAGAAAATTAGCAGCATGTGAAAGCTTTGGTTTCTGAGGCGACGATCACAATGCTAATCACCTAGCCCTACGAAGGAGGATTCTTCTCCGAAGCCCTTTTCGTTCTCACAGATACTAATTATTGCTGATCACACTGGTTTGGTTGAAATCTTGGCTCCTTCAAGAGTCACAGGCTCTTGACTGAGTGTCCTGCTTTGCTGCCTCCCCTCTTACTGTTTTAATGCATAAAATCCAAAGTAGAGCTGGCCCCAGGCAACACAGCTCCCACCTGGATCCAAAGTTCAGCGGGAACAGACGTGCACCGAGAAAGGGCTTTGATTTAGGTCAATCTCAGTTGAAAGCATACTGAGGCTGCTTGGATCTGTGCATTGTACTGTTGGCATTTGCGCTGTACTGTCATCTTGTGGACTTGGCAGCCAGCTGCTATTTACTTGGATCGAGGAATAGGATTTGGGGCTCTATTGAAGGGGCAAAGTGCCCAACGATGCCAGTGGTACAGAACTGGGCCCTACCAGAAAAAGGCTAAGGGAGGTTGACACCTGACTCTCATTGTATTGGTCACCAGACTGCCTTGGACTTCTGACGTCAAGGGCTGCTTTGCCTGAGGATGGAAGTTTACATGAGCTGCTCAGAGGTGGGGAATGGTTCCTGTTCTGGCTGAGTGAGGAAGGCCTGGGCTACATGGCTGCATGCTGTTCAGCTTTTGGTGCTTAGGCCTGACCTTGTAGCTCTCATGCCATGCAGGGCTGTGACATTCCAGAGCACTAGGGTGCTCTCTATGGGAGGAAGATTAACTGCCAGGCCTTGTCCCCTGGCTTGTATCCTTGTGCTCCTGCAGGGCAGGAGAGAGGCTGGGCATGGTTGGAGAACAGTGAGTCTGCTGGAGACATGGACATAGCATGGCCCTTAGCATGTCATGAAGCCCTGGGCTATGTACTCCCTTCAGCCTCGCCCCGGCCTGGCATCCACACCACAGTGCTTTCCTTCATTCATGGCCATCTGCATCCTGCTTCTCACTGCTCATCTTGGTAGCTCCCCTGGGCAGGATCAAGCATTGTACAGGCACACACTTGTGGGCACTTGGGATAGGATTTTCCATCCATGGAGATTGGCAGCATATTCGCTCTGGGAAATGCTAGCCAGAGGCTTGTGGCTAGACTGTTTCCTTTCACTCTTGGCCATGCTCTTCTGGGTCAGGTGTTGGAGAAGTGTGGGTGCAGCTGTGCCCCAGATGGGAGGGGCCTATCACTCAGATATATCATTTTTTTAATATAAATTCAGCCCTGGGTAGGAAGATTTACATTAATGATTCAGCCCACCGCATATCGGCTCCAAGCAACTGAACAGGAGCTGGATGGAATTCTCAGATCACCGTGCAGCGTTCTCGCTAGGCAAACTCCTAGAAAGTGGCTCGGTATGGGCTGCTGATGCAGTGTGAGAACAGCCACCCTCTCTCCGATCAGAGGCTATACCGAATGCTGAGAAGCGCACACACATCGCTGCATTCTAATCCCACTGGATCCCCTTGAAGTCTAGTCTGATTTTCACAAACCTCACAGACTTCGCTTCAGTGGGATCTGATGCCATCCAAATGCGCTGCCCCTGGAGGAGACAGTCGGATCGGACCAGGGCACTTTGCCATGTTATGTATATCTACCCGCTCAGGGCGGTGAGGGCAGCGCGGCATAAGATAGAATGGGAGGAGACTACTCTGTGACAGATATACCACCCGTGGGACCTGAGGAAACTGAGCTTAGGAAAACATACTCTCCTAGGACTGGGGGAGTGTAATGCCCAATAAAATCAGGATGCAATTCTGCCTTGGAGATGTTCACTGGAGCAGGATGCTGGAGGAGGCATGGCTTTAAACAGTCAATTTCCATCGCTGAAAGCTGACAAGCTTAAAACAGATAATGTGCCCCACAAGATGAGGCCTTGGGAGATTTACAGCTGTCTTCGGCTGAGTGCTCCCATACGGTGTGTATGTCAGCCGAGGAGCCTTTTAGAGAACCAAGATAAAGCTTCAATGAGGCTGCGGTGCCCGCCAAATGGATGGGAAGGGGACGGGGGGAGCGGGGAGCCAGGAGATTTGTTTTTTTCCATAAGGCAGGCTGCTGAGCTCACGTCCCTTCCTGCAGCCACCGCCGTTGCAGAGTTGCTCCAGGTCAAGGTCAGAGTAACCCTCCCAGAACAAATATCTCTGCTGCAGCCCTGGGAAGAGATTGGAAAGTCCTGCAGGAGAGCGGGGAGAGTTGGGCATTGCAGCGAGCTGGCGATAATTCCAAAGTACACAATAACAGCTCCCATTCGTATGGGGTTGTGATGGATGGGCAAACCCTGGAGAGAGGGGGCTAGCACCAACCCTGCTCCTAACAGCCGCCAGCCAGGGTAACAAGCCGTCCAGCTTGCAGCTCTTCATCTGATATCATCATTTAATTGTGCACCCTATTGTTGTGGTTAATTCATGTGTGATCAATAGATTTAACTTGCAGGTGCAGATATAGGAAGAAGTAGAATAGTATTAAAGAGGGATAAGCCTGACAAGCATTTCCGAGTGAAGCATGTGTATTAGCTATGTAAGCAAAGTAAGGCTGTAATGCCAGGCCTACATGCTGAGGCCTGTAAAATCTTAACTTAGGCCTAATGAAGGGTTGACATGAGGAGGTGACCCCAGAGTAACCCTGTCCCAGGACAGTTACAAGCTCCCCTTAGGGGAAGCAGGCCACAATGTGTGCGTCAGTCCCACAAGATGCCCGGTTGTAACAGCAGGGAAAATTCTGCAGCGACGTCAGGTCCCATGGACCCTTGTTGGCATAAATGCTAAAGAATGTAAGGGGAACTAAGAGGAAGCCTATGAAAAGCAGGGCTCCCCAAATGTTGTGGGGTGTGGAAGTCCCGATAAGGGAAAAGGGGTTGGAATCCTCATGCCTATGCATAAGGGGATGAAAGTAACATGGCATATAAGGGGTTCCCCAGCATGCCCAGGGAGGAAGAATCCATCAGGAGACAGCCACCTATTGAGACAGCTTTCCAACCTTGAAGGTACCCTTAGAGATGTGAGTATGAGAACATTGATGCTGGGCATCTTATGGTATTGGTCCATCTTTGTTTATATCTCTGTACTGTGGTTGGGATTGTTTGGGTAGTCAAGTTTTAACAAAGGGATGCTTGATGACTTGTGAATGATGTTGTGGGCACTGCTCCTAGAGTCCCCAGCCCTAATGACATTGCTAAGGGTAGGTCTCTCTCTGCTCATTCTAACATTGCCCTTAGCGAGCACAAACCTTTGATCCAGGTTACTCCAGTTTAAGATACCATTGATCATACCGACCCCTCAATAATTCAAAGGCTGCAGGCTGGAAGGACTGAAAGGGAGGCAGCTGCCATCACAGTGGGGTGAGTGGGAAGTGTCTGACATGGCCTCAGCATGAGACTGGGACTCAGAGTCTCTAAATACTGGCTTGTACAGACTCCCTCTGGGGTCTGGCACAAGTCACGGAGGAGGAAATTTGCAAAAGCACCTAAGGCATTTGGGAGCACCAATCCCCATGAGCTCCTGTACTCCTTAGCTTGGCTTTTGTCCCAGCATAACTGTTGGCCAACAAGGTGGAGTTCTTATTGCTATAGTTATACCGGTACCACCTCTAGAGTGGAGCTAGAGACAGCAATATAAAGGTGCCTTACCCCTTATAGTTCATTCCTCTTCCCATAGCTATATTAGGAGAAGCAGCTTTCTCCCAGTATTGCTGCCTCCACACTAGAGAGCTTGTATTGGTTTCACTAATGCAGTTAAAGCAGCACGGCTTTTGTACACAGACAAGGACTCATAATCACGTAGGTGCTTATGAAACTTCGCCCCCGCCTGCCCCCTTCGCAGGGAGCAGATTGGTAGGTGAGCTCAGCTCCCATTTATTTAGGCACCAAAATAAGGGGCCCAGTTTTCCAAAGAGCAGTGCACAGTGGGAACTTAGGACCTTCATATGTTGCTCTCAGCTCTGAAACAGTATTTCTGAGCTGCTGAGCCTTTGAATAACAAGCCCCTGGTCTGGCTGGCTGGCTGTTACATTTTGTTACTGGCTGAACTGGAGCTGGAGGTTCTGTTTGAATGACCTTGCATTATTAGAGTCTGGGAAGGGCTCTTTGTGATGATTTCAAGCACAAGAGCATAGAATATCAGGGTTAGAAGGGACCTCAGAAGGTCATCTAGTCCAACCCCCTGCTCAAAGCAGGACCAATCCCCCAGACAGATCTTTGCCCCAGATCCCTAAATGGTCCCCTTAAGGATTGAGCTCACAATCCTGGGTTTAGCAGGCCAATACACAAACCACTGAGCTATCCCTTCCCTGCTACTAAAGAGGAAAGGGAACCCTAGTCCAGCCACAGCTTCTGCAGAAGGCTGGGCTGGGGAGTCCCAGCAGCTTTTGGAGGACCCTGCCCCCAGCCAGCACATGTGAGATAGGGGTTAAGGAAGGGAGTGCTGCCGAGCTCATCTGCTAACCCTCACCAGCATCTCTAACACAGGACTTCCCAAAGGGTATTGCAAAGGAGGGTAGATCTCATTTTACACATGGGGAAACTGAGGCACATGTCGGCAAAGGGATTTGCCCAAGGCCACACTGTGAGTCAGTGGTAGTAGTATGTTCCCATGTTCAGCACTGGAACTGGTGACATTTGTGGCACTGCCCTGGCATCAGGACCAGGGGTGCCTTCCCCACCATTGGAGGCAGCAGGGAAGTGGTTAATTGCCAAATGGATGCAGCCGGTCTGCTGTGAGAAGGAACAATATGGGATTTTGTTCTGCAGAGCGGTGACCCCCTCACTGGGGTGGATGGAGGCAGGAAGAGCTCAGCCAAGGGTCACAGCACAGACACCGAGCACAGTGCATTGAGAAATCAAATCTCCTTGGAAAAGAACGACAGATCTAGCTGCTGACTGACCAGTGTCTGGTGATGGCTGAGTACTGAGCAGTACATGAGGGATCTGGGCAGTGGGCGGAGTGTGGGGAGATACTGCGACTGGGAGCTTACGCAGGCAGTGTGGGCTGTGCAGAGAATGCCACCTGGGACACCGACCCCAGCTGCGGTCTTTCCGGGTTAGAGTCAGGGCAAACAGCAAATGAGAGAAACAGTAAAGTCAGTGGGTAAAATCTTGCCCCCATCACAGCCCACACAGTGCTGCTGTGCTGTGAATTGGCCATAACAGCCCCTGAGCCAGCTGGTGTCCTATGCGGGGTTCCTCCCAAGCCCAGGGCAAGGGGTGTGCCAGGACAGGACAGCATGGGTTTGCACTACAGGCATTCCAGGCGCCACCTCTCATTGGTAACACTGCATCATACAGCAGCCCCCAGGCACCTGTGTCAGCACCCAGAGCAGCCCAGATTCCACAGGGTATAAAGCCACCAGAGCCCCCTTCCTCCATGGCTGTACAGAATATCGCCCAGTGTAATCACCAGGAGAGAGTGCAATGTGTGCATCTCTCCTCACGGTAACATTCTGCAGCAGCTTGGTCTCACTCAATGGCAGCCGACTCCTTGGAGACCTCAAACTGCAGGGCACAGGAAGATGATTCACAACAGTGAAAGGGCTGTTCTGTGCTACTGAAGGACTTGGATGTTTAGGAAGGGGAGGGCAAAGCAGCTTGGATAAAATGAGAACAAGGGATGGACCACAATCAAAATACAGACACTCCAGGGTGTTTGAAATCTGGATCTGGGTCACAATTACACAGTTTAAGCTCATCCTTCATCAGAACCCCCGTCAACCTAGGCCTCTTTCTTAGACCCAAACCTTTGCTAAGCAGTGCAGAAGTTTGGATCTAACTTTTTCCTTCTTAAGTTTCATTTCCCCATAGGTCTGCCCTCAGGGGGCGCAAACGTGGATACCACCAGAGCAGGGAAATTGTGACATTTTGGTCAGCAAAGACCCAGGTCAGCTGTTGCCCCATCACTTGCCAGCCTCATCAGCTAATGCAATTGGGAATGGAACATACATATACGGAGGGAGACTGGACAAAACCGGAGAGTGGCCGGGAGAGATTCGGGGTGGGAAGAGCTGAGGAATTGCCAGCCAGAAGTTGGGATGGGGGAGGAGAGACATGATTGTGCTTTTGAAGTCAGTGGAGAGCGTGGCTGGCCCTTGGCTTGTCAGTGCATTGTACCTGGGGCTGCCATTCATGATGATGATTTTTCCAGTTACAATATTACAAAAGCTCTAAGCAGAGATCAGGGCCCATTATGCCAAGTCCATGATACATGCACAGTCCTTGTCCCAGTGCGCTCCTGGTCCAGGCCAGGCAGGGCCAGATATCACGTACGTGGGTTTATTTGAAATCAATCTTTAGGCATGAACATTTGTAGCCAACTTGTCCCTTTTTGTAGATTTTTAACTAAGTCCCGGCATCGGGCTGGCGTCACCTGATTCACAACCCTTCGTCTTACAGTTCCCAATTATACACTGGGATGTGGGCGAAGGGCCATTTCAGGGCATCTCCTTCCCCCGCCAAACCTGCCCATTCTGCAATGATAAATGACAGGGGCATTCCAGGAAGGCACCAAAGATACAGCTAAGCTGACTGTACCATAGGCCCGAGATATCCAAACAACACTACTGTCTAGTCTCTGCTGGATGGAGGATGTACAGCTGCTAAGGGGGTGAAGGCAGGGACCCCCTCCTTCTGCCCACAGGCTGGTCCCACTGGCAGCCTTGGCTTTCCCTGGCATACAGGGCTGCCTCAGACTAGTACCTGCAGGCGGTGAGAGGGGAGGAGGGCCACAGTCCTGTTCCCACCGCTGGCATTAGATCTGGGCTCTGTCTTTTGCCATGTGCTACGGGGTCCCTTCCCCTGGGGCAGTGCATGGGGAATGCAGCGATGAGAGTAATAGTCTATGGAATAGATATTTACTGTATGTATTAATGTGCCCCCCGAGCCCTGATTGCTTTCCCCGCCCTCCTGGCTCATCCTCCCCACAGATCTCACCCCAGGGACCCTCATAAGGGCAGTGAATGCTGCCTGTGGCTGTACCCTTCTCTCTGCGGAGACCCTGGGATGCTCCTGACTCAGTCCAGGGAGCTCCTGCTGCTCCAGGGGCTGAGTGCACCCCCAGCCACTGCTGGCCACAAGCACTAGGGAGAAAGGCAGATCTCAGCTTAGATCCTCCGCAGGGCCCAGGCCAATTCCTAGTCAAGTCAATGGGACTATTGCAGAGCTAGTCTAGCCCCTCTACATAGATTTCATTAACTGGCTCAGACCCTCAGTGTGGCCCTCTAGATTATCCTTTTAAATGGATTGCATAGCATGGATCCAGGAGGCCAAACCCTGCCCTTAGTGACACTGGAAACCAGCAAGAGCAAGCCAGAGAGGTGGTGGGGATGATGACTGATGGCCAGCAGAAGCCTCTGTAGCGTCCCTTCCAGGTTATTGATCAGAACTTTGGTCCAACCAAAGGGAACCAGCCCCTGTGGAATCCACCACATGTTTTACAGCCAGTCCAGTGTATCCTGGACAGGACACTGGGCGCTTAGCCAGTGACCGTGGGGGGCCACTGCTCTGCAAATGTATCCATAAAGGCTTAGTGGACATACTCCAGTGCCCGGATTTCATCAGCTCCCAGGAACTGGGACATTCACAGCACGTGTCCTCCAAGAGTGCAGCCTAGCAGAGGGTTTGGGGGCAGCCTGTCACCCCAGGATGGACTCATTCCTTTTAGCAATGGCAGGAGGTCTCTATCTTCTTTCATTATGTCCCATAATTTCCAGCCATAGTCTGAGACAGGCAAGTTCTTCCCACACTAGCTACAGCCTGGTTTGTCTGTGCCTTCATTGGCCGAACTTGGTTCAGCTGAAACAGACCGGTGAGTGTGTGTGTTGCCTGGGGCAGGTGGTAGCTGGAGCATTGCTGCACGCCAGTGTACAGTAAAGAACCCCTGACATTGCTCTGGTTTGTATCCTGGCAACCCCATGGATCAAGGCAGGTAACACAACATTGGCACACTGCCACCTTACTTGCCCTCACTCTCCATCTCCCGTCCAGGTCCTGCACCCATCAAAGCCTGGCTAGGCTCAGGGATTGGACCACGGACTGTATCCTCTTACTAGGGCCTTCATTGCACACACTGCTGCATGCCACTCCCACAGCTGCCTGTCATTTACACGACTCGTGCAACGTTACACAGCTCTGCCATGGACTGCTGGGTAAAAATAGTGCTTTGCTATGGCAAAGGTGTGCCTCTTGCAAAGGCGAAGGGGGATCAAATCAAGCCACTTACATCACCCTGGGCCTGTTTCCGCCTGCCCTGCTCCCCTGGGTAAGGTGGATGCAAAATGCAACAGTGTAGCATGTTACACTCACTTTGCAGAAGCCTGAATGGCTCCCGGGTGACCAGCAGGAGTGTATGAGCAGTGCCCCCTTTCAAAATGGCAAACAAAAGGGCCTGATTCCGCTCCCTCTCACTTAAATTCAGAGGAACGCCTCTGAAGTGAATGGAGTCACACCAGTGTAAAACTGGTGTAAGATCAGAATCTAGCCCTTTATACATGGGTCTGTGGGTGTCTGTCTGTGTTGAGGGGAAGTTAAACTGAACAACTTTAACTGGGTTTTTAACCAATTTTTACTGACTATTCCCCGGCTTTACAAAAGCTATTTAGTTTTTACAGATCTCCACCCAAAGTACTGGAACTCCCCAGCCCCAGATCCCTGCTCCAGAAGGAAAGAGGGTAGCTCAGAAACCTGGGCCTCCTGTGCTCCAATATTAACCCCCAATATTGACCCAGAAGACCGAAGTTAATTATTTGCACTGTTTTTCCTCCACTTTTAAAATTTTTATAATAAACACTGATAAATTCTAAACAAAATAACATCCAAATAGAAAGGTCCTTGCACATACACCGGTCCTGACAAAGGGCCCCATCTCCAGGGAGAGAATGCTTGCGGCTGTACTTTTCAAACTGTAAGCGCAGAATACGCACATTCAACCCAGCTAACAGCGCATTGTAGATTAAGGTTACCTAGGTCCAGAGGCGATCTTGCCAGGTCTGAAGAAACCAAGCTGGAGGTCTGTGCACACATCACCCACTGTAACGGAATGTGCTCCAATTGTTCAAACAGACACCCTGGGCATCATGAGGCCACCATGTGTGAAATGAATCCACCATGCCTTTTAACCCTCCCAAGAAGACAATCTACCTGTCAGCCATACTGAAATGGTCAACAACCAGGCTGATTCTCAACAGGGAGCCAGGGCCGGTGCTACTGTTTAGGCAGCCTAGGCAATCGCCTAGGGCGCCAGGATTATTGAGGGGGCAGCATTTTGCCGGGGGGGGCAGCAGGCGGCTCTGGTTGACCTGCTGCAGGCATGCTTGCGGAGGGTCCATTTTGGTCCGTGGCTCTGGTGGAGCTGCCGCAGGCATGCCTGCGGACGGTCGGTTGCTCCCGCAGCTCTGGTGGACTGCCCGCAGGCATGCCTGTAGCAGCTCCACCAGAGCCACGGACCAATGGACCCTCCGCAGGAATGCCTGCGGCAGCTCCACCAGAGCTGCGGGATCAGCGCGGGGGGCGGCGAAATGGCCTTGCGCCTAGGGCGCGAGAAACCCTGGTGCCAGTCCTGCAGGGAGCCATCATTCAAAGCCACCAGACTCCCCTGATACTTCCTCGAACCTCCCGTTCCTGGTGTGGACTCATCGTTGGTGCACTCCCTCATGGCTGGGGCTGACGTAGCAGCTCTTTCCTCTCTAGTGCCCCCGTCTCAACGGTCACACCCATCCTGTGGTACTCTGCTTCTTCTCACTCTCAGGCCAAGGCACATTTTAGGTTCACTCTTTCCACGCTCACACCCATGGTCCTTACACCTTTCTTCCAAGGCTTTAAATTGTCGTTTGCCCCATATGTTAGAGGTGTCATGCCACCTTCTCAGTGGCTGGGAGGGGAAGCCAGGCCTAGCTTCTACCTGCGGTTCCAGCCTAGGGACCCTAGGCCATGCAGCCAAGGTCTGCTCTCTCAGACACCTTGCCACTGCCTCCCCGGATTCCTTCCTGCCATTGGCCTTTCTTCAGGCATTTCCCTCATCCCTTCTTGTGCTCTTTGTAACAATCAGGATCTCCCAGGGCCCTCTAGCCAGAGTCAGCCACAGGAGTTTGCACCTTCCTCCTCGTCCTTCAGAAGCCTTCCTGTCCTCTCCGGTCTCTCCACTGTCTGTCATCACGGGAGAGACTGCAGAATGTTCCCTCTCTCCCTGCAGCCCGCTCTGCTCCAGACTTCCTCTCTTCATAGCCCCACCCAGCTCCTCCGCACCTGGGACTCATCTTTAATTGGGCCTGGCCCACCCTCCAGGTGCGCAGCCAGGTGGGTTAATTGACCCTCCTAGGCCCACATTAATCTTTTCAGCACCTCTGTGGGATAGACACCCACTCTCACCTGGGCTACACCATTGTGAAGGCGAGAAGAAAGTGGTGACCAAGCTGCACCAGCACCTGCCCTCTGCAGACATCCTGGACTGCCTCACTGTTGAGTGTCAGACCAGGACAAGGGCACAGAGCCTGCCGTGGTGAGACTGAGGGATGAGCTTCACATGGTCATGGACAAGGGGCAAACCTTTGTATTCACCCTGCTGGGCCTATCAGCTGCCTTCCACACAGCCAGCCAACAGCTGCTGTTGTCCTGCTCGCACCACCTGGCTTGATCATTTTCCAGCATCCAGCCATCCCTGGGATTTCAGGAATGTTAAAATGTGGCACTGACTCTGCAGCTCAGGCCCGTACCTGCTAACTAATGGATCTGTGATTTTTCACTACCTCCCAGTTGGGGCTAGGCAGGAGTTGCTGAGAGCAGGGGGCCATTGGCACCTTCTCCCAAGCAGGAAGTGTGTCCCACAGCCAAAAGGCTTCCTGCTTTTTCCCTGAAACCAGAAAAAAATGCTGCAAAGATAGGGGGAGGGGGAACAGGAAGGCGGGAGGAAATACAACACGAAAGAGACAGGGTGGTGAGACAAAGAAACATTGATCCAAGTGGCTGATGGTCCCTGGATGGCAGGACTGTCTCCTATTGTCCCACTTACTCGCTGCAGCCTGGATCTGTGCTGCAACATTATCCGAGCTCCCCTGTCTCCCCTGGATCTCTGCTCCCTGGCTCAGGCATGCGTTACAACATTACAAGCATTTCCCTCTTGTGCACCCCAAAGCAGATCTGCCCAGTCTCCCCTTCCTGGCACAGCCCTGCCCACCACAGCATTACAGGATTTCCCCTGATTTTTTTGTTCCCGCTTGAAGCACTTTCTAAAGGCAGCATATGCTCTACCTGGTGCGCACTAATGAACTGCAGTGCAGATCAATAGACCGATTGGAAATGCTCGCAGCTCCACGGTGGCACCTACCTTATTATCTCTAATCAGTTTTTTAACTTTCTTTTTGAAAATCTTTCTTCCAGCTCTGGCTGGAGAGAGCAGCTCGGGGGGTCATGGTTGGGTTTTGATAAAAGGGGTTTAACGTTAAATACATTTTGCATGGCATCTCTTGATCAGATCATAACTTACTATGCAATGTATTCAGTTAAACACTAATGAAAGTGGCAGACAGGAAGGAGCCACGTAGGCCAAGCACAGCACAGTGAGCTCTCAGGTGTAATGCCAGGATGCTTTTGGGTGGAGGTCAGGCACGTACGGCCAGATTCTGCACTGGTGTCAATCTGGAGCCATTCAGTTGAGTACTGTGGAGTAACTGGGATTATGGGCCCATAGAAATGTGGATCTGGAAGTCCAGCATGGAGCTGTGTTCTCACCAGACTTCATCCTTCACATAGGTCCCAATTCAATGCCCAATACAGTGAGGTGGGAAAAGTCCCTTAGGCTGAGAGGCAGTGTGGCCCAGTGGATGGAGCAGAACACAGCAGACCCACATGCTACTCCCAGCTCTGCCACTGACCTGACATGTGAGTTTGGGCAACTCACTTCACCCCTCTGTGCTACTAGTTCTTCTCCCACCCTTTGTTTGTCTTGTCTATTCGGAGCAGAAGCGCTCCAGAGCAGAGGCTGTCTCTCCCTGTAAGTTAGTACAGTGCCAAGCACAATATGGCCCTGGTCTTCATTGCCACAGAGTCATAGAGTCTAAGGCCAGAAGGGACCACCAGATGAGCTAGTGTGATCTCCTGGATTTCACAGGCCACCAGCACCAACCACACACTAAACCCAACAACCGAAATTGGAGCACAAGCAATACAGCCACAATAGACCAGCTTTTTATGTGCCACAGGTAGATAATGGAGACCTCTAGGTACTACTGGAATATAAATAATATTTACACACAAAAACACCATTTCTAACGAGCATTACTGAGGTTGCAGAGTCAAGCCCTCAAGACTTAGGAAATGGCAGAATTCAGGTTACCCATGCAACCTCAATTTGCCCCTCTTGTGCGTAAGCATTATGATACAGGCTTTAATTACAGGCTCGTATACTACTGATCCCACAGGATCCTTGCCTCATTCGGCACACAGGAGGGACACAGCTCACTGAATGAGCAGCTGGTCAATATTTTGTTTTCTCCTCATTATTCGGTGTGTGACCCCCGCCTTATTTACTGCACACAATTCAACCCCGCTCCGAAGACAGAATTAAGAATTATCTCATTAAGAAGGATTTCCTCTGGTGCTCACCGCCGTGATATCCAAGTGCTTCACAGCCGTTGATTTCTTTTTCCAGTGCCGCAGTGAAGTGCATGTGTGGGGATCATCTCAGTGTTACAGGTGGGATGCTGAGGCACTGAGAGATTAAGCCACTGATTTTGGGTGCTCAATCTGAGATGACTAGGAGCAGATTTTTCAGAGGACGTAACGTTCTCTAGCACTTCATATACTCCAGAACAGCTCCTGTTGACTTTCACTACAGTTGTGGGTGCTCAGCACTTGTGCAAATCAAACCCTCCCGTTGAAAGTACACAGACTGCAGGCAGAGAACTGAGTTTAAAGACTATTGCCAAAGACACCCCATGGGAAGGATCCATACAGCGAGATGTAATATTGACTTACTGCTGGTTTTTCTGATGTAAGTCTATGTCCCCTACTTCCCCTAGTAAAGTTTTCCTTGTTTCAAACACAGACTCTGTGCTTGGGAGAGGGGAAGTCTTGTCTATTAAGGGCACCCAAGGGAAGCGTTTTGTTTTTCCCAGGTTTTTGGGTGGATATGTGAGCCAATGGTATTTGTAGTTGGCTCCTCTAGATATCTGAAGCTGGTGGCTGCTGCTAATGCCTACCAGAAGGGTTACATTGCTTTAGCATGGCTTGAGCTCGGAAATGGATGTTTTCCCAGCAACGTGCATGACATGGAATTTCAACGCAGTTGTGGCTTCATTCCTATGAAAATGTCTGTGCTAAGGGCAACCAGACATCACTCTTACAGGGATTACACATCAGGCGCGGAGTGAGCAGAATATTCACTGTCCATAGGGATGGATGAAGCAGTTCACATAAACCCTGCCCTCTGCTCATGAATAGAAACTTCTGAGAGCTTCCCAAGGGCTGATTACCTCTCTCCATTGGGTTTGCTCCCATCTGGGCCCCTGCTCTACGGATTCCAGCCAGTCCCAGAAGTGGAAGTTTTGAAGCAATGCAAGAAGCTGTTGGCTTGGTATTTCCTGCCAGATGAGAACCAGGAAGATGCAGAAAATGTCCCGAGGGAGCCTGCTCTTGCGAGATTTCCAACCCACTTTTGCAGACCCAAGAGGTTTGGATCTTTGCCTGCAGGGGAAGGAGAGAGATTCTTTCTTCTGCATTCCCACATGCATCTCGCCCAGCCCTGGACCCTGAGAGCTAGTGTCAGGAATAAATCTGCAGGAGAGACTCATTTCTAGAAATGGCAAAACCGGAGGGTAGAGCTTTGGCTGAGGTTCACAGCTCATAGCAATAGGGAGGGCTTTTACTTCCCAAGTTTCCCCTGCTTACTTGTGACCCTTAACCTGAAATAACAATGCCTGCCCTGCTTTCAGGATTCCCACGGAAACAAAACCGAAGACACTCAAACCGCCAGCACTCATATTACAAAATAGAAGTGGTGGGGAACCCGAGAAAGCATTGAAAATAGGGAAAATGCCCTGCCGTTCAAATACAGAGCCAAACCTATGGGAGTCATTGCTAAGAACCATGCACACTCCGTCCTCCTTCCAAATCACGGGTCATAACAACCCATCCTGCTCTAGAGACAACCCCTCCACGAAGGCCCCATTTCCCCAATCTCCTACTGTCTCTTTGGCTAGCAGAGGTCTCGTGGCCTGCTAACCCCTCCACCCCATAATAACTTGAAAGGCAGAGAAACAGTATCTATATTTCACTCATCACCATTGTATCTACTGCGTGGGTCTAATTCTGCCTTCACTGGCCTCCAGGCAACCTCCACTAAAGTCAACAGCTGGGTGAGGTATATGAGGGCAGAATTTGGCCATAGATCTGTGAGCCTATAATGCCAGGCAAAGGCTCTGGTGGTGTCACTGTGTGGCGTTATTTACAGTCCTGGCTGTCAGTGTTTGTTACCTGCAGGGAGAGTGCAGAAGGCCTTGATGGACGTGTACAGCACATTATTAATATCTTTTAAAGGGCTGCCAGGTTTACTCAGATTCCTGTTTATCTCTGTGTACGGACCTTTCGGCTCTGAATGATGCATTCATAAGCAATGTCATTTCAGTTTAGGGCTGCCTATCAGTCACTCGGATCTAGCTCTTTGGAATGGTTTTTCCTTTAGTTTTGTCAGATGATGACTTTTTTTTCCTGTTTAAATGATTCTTCCCCCCCTCCCCCCACCGATTTGTGCAAATCTGTTACTCAGAGGAGCTTGCTCCAAAGCTTGGTGTCATGCAAATTGAAGTTGTTTCTGTTGTTTGTTCCTTGAGGACACAAGAAGACGCTGAACTGGTTTACTGTGTAGACACAATGCGATAGTGGAGGTGGCTGTCACCCTGCTCTTGCATGGCCCTGAAGACTTTATGGTTGATGCTCTTCCATCCACAGCTCTCATTGAAATCCATGGGACTTTGCCTGAGTCATGGCTGAAGGCAAGATTGAAACTCACCCTACAGGCCTGCACTGAGGAACATGGGGATGTACTGCAGGTGACAGCACATGGGGAAGGGTTCCTCCTCCAGGCTGCTGTGGTGGGTGCATGGGCAGGCAGGGCAGGGTGTGAGCAGAGCTGTGTCTCCATGCCCCCACTCTCCTGGCAGCATGCTAGGCAGTGCATTGGCAGAAGCAATCTGCACCAGTTGTAGAGTCAACCATGGCATGACTCCACTGGCACTGGAGGTATCAGTTCCAGCTTAGCTGGACTTACCCACACAAGCGCCGATCGACCTAGCACATTGAAAATAGCAGGGTAGCTACTGTGGCATGAGCAGAGGGAGGGGCCAACCACCTCAGGTCTGATCTCATTCAAGACCCCAGATTGTGGCTCTCTGGAAGTCAAAGGAGCTATCCATGTAGCTGGCCCCTGAGGTGAAAATGACCATAACAGAGAAATATTATATGTTAATAAACCAAAGGCAGTCGTGGGACCAGAGACTGGATGGGCACAGAACTAAGCTTCCTCCTTGCTACCAGGCAGCCCTATAGTGCAGAGATGAGGCAAAGGGTGGAATGGGGCAATCTTCAGCATGTGAAGCTTGCATTGTCTCCTGCACCTGTCCTATGGGGTGAGAGGCCCCATACAAGCCTTCAAGGCTTAACTGGGATTTAAGAAGGGCATATGCCCTTTGCTGGTGCTCTGTAGAGAGAGAAATTCCACCCAATTTGAACAAGCAATCCTGGAGATTGCACATCAACTGGTGCACTTAAAAAAATCTAACGGAATCACTATATAATCAGTGTCTTATGTGTGTATTCTTCACTAGAGAAACCAAACCGCAGCAGCTCAACTCACAAGTCCTTTGAAAGGTGCATTGCCTTTAAACATCCCTTTCGCAAAGATAATCTCTGCCACAGGGTAAGCTTGGCATGCTTTAGAATTATTCCACAACACCAGGGCTGGCTCCAGGCACCAGCGGAGGAAGCATGTGCCTGGGGTGGCATTCCACCTATTCTTGGGGCTGCAAAAATGGTAGATCCGGTCCTGCATAATACATCAAATAAGCAAAAGTAGAAAAACAAACAAACAAACCCAAACCCTGCAAGCTAGCATTAAAACACCCCAAACCTTCCTCACCTATTCCTATCCCTCCACCCCACGCAGACAGGCAGTCAAATACATTTCTTGCCACTTACACAACTACTCTCCTGCTAGCCTAATCCAAGGAGTTACTGTGTCACTGTGGTGCATGTGCCTATGAAACCTGGTGCTTTTGTTTGCTTTGTGCTGCTCCTTTCTATTTCTAAGACCTCTACCCGCCTGCAGAGGGGGCAGCCATTTTGTTCTCCAAGTTGCTGCAGTGTGGCAGAGAGGAGACCCACACACAGTGCTCTCTTCATGAAGGCTTTTCATTTACTTTCCATTTTCCTGTTGTTGTTTTTCCTTGGTCTAAAATAAAAGTAATTTTAGACTGAAAAGAGCTGAGGGGCTTTTTTGTATGGACAATCGTATCACAGGCAAGTATTATCAAGCCAGCTAGAGAATCCCATGCTTCACAGCAATAGGGGCAATCTGTTATTACTACCAGTTTCACAAACGGTTTAATTTGTCTAGTAAATTTTGCAGGTGATGGGTCAAGTCTTGCCATTGGGGCAAACCAGCTGGATGTCAGCAGAGTTGCACATGTGCAAATAACAGCAGAATTTGATCCCTTTTCTCTAAGACTGAGGTGCAATAAGTATGTTATGAATTGGTCTCAAGTGAAAAAAACCCTGCTATATAGTGTATACTTGGGTTTTGTACTTGATTTTTGGCTTTTTGAATACCAGCCTTGAGACATCAATGAGAATAAATTACATTATTCCGCCCCTCCAGCCCCAGCCCCAGCCCGTTTTTTTTACCTGCATTTGGATTTGATGTCCAAGGGAATGTCAGGGCTGGTATTCAATAGCTGAGAGAACCAATACCACCAGATTCAGCACATCTGTAGAGGCCTGAATTAAAGCCCATCAGGAGAGAGTGTGGTCTCGTGGCTAGGATATGGGACTGGTGTCAGGGACCTGGTCCTATTCCCACTTGCACTATTGCTGACCTGTTGTATGTTCTTGAGCAAATTTCATCATCTCTTTGTCCTTTTCTTTCTCCTTTTCCAGCCTTTGCCTATCTTGTCTATTTTGGCTGTAAACTCTTTGGGACAGGAGCTATCTCTTGCTCTATGTACAGCACCTAGCACAATGGGGCCATGAGCTCTCTAGGTGCTGGGATGATACAGCTAATGCAGGTGCAGTGTATGATATACAGTAAGATAAAGCCAGCTGTATGGTGTAGTTTTAGTTTCTATTGATTTTGAATTTTAAAGCACTGCTGGATTAAATTAAGCTCCTCTCTCCCCACAAAAGGTTGTTGTGTTTTATCTGGATTTGCCTTTGGGGTCTGATGAAATCTCAGGGCTGCTGTTCAATCGCTGATGGATGCAAATCCAACAGACTTGGCATCTCTCTAGACAGAGATGTGGTACAAAGGCCACTGAGAACAGCCCTTGCTAGCAACGGGCTGTACCACCCACCCAGTGTAGAGTTGGGGCATTAGAGGATGAGTGCTAAGGAAGCGTTGTTCTAAGTGAGCCATAAAAATGTTGGCATGCTGTGAGGTCATGCGGGTACCCATAGCAATGCTGCTGACTTGAAGGTATATATTGTCCCCAAATCTGAAATAGTTGTGGGTAAGGACAAAGTTGCAAAGTTCAGCCACCAGGTTTGGCATGTAACTAGTTCACAAAACTGCGGGGAGGGATGTCAGGGAAATTCAGGAGGGGGTGTAGGGAAATCACTGCACCCACCGAGACTTAGTTCCGGGAACCTGTCTTAGGGAAGCAAGTGGTCACCTCAAGTGATCTGTTACAAAGGGATCTCCTTTTTGGTTAGCATGCTGTCCTGATTTTCTTCAACTGCCTTAGCTGAGCGATGACCCCCTGGCTGCAATGGGGTTACCACAGAGATGAACTTGGCCCATATTTCATAAGTGTTTGCTGAATGCTTTTGACAAGTCGTGTTCAGCTTAAGAGTTGTTGCAAGCTGTTTGCCTTGACTAGTCCCTGTTTATTATTCCAAGTGTGGTTGGCAACCTACAATTGTTCCAACTCTCACTGGGTGACTAAGGCCCTGATTCAGCAAACCTAACTTTAAGAACATGCAAAATGTGGTTGCAGGCAAAGAGAGTAAACATATGCTTAAAATCAGGCATGTTCTTTAGCAGCTTGCTGAATCAGGGCCAGATTCAAGCGGAATAAGGAGTAATGACAAGCTAATCAGCCTCTCCTGGTGCAAATTCTGACTAATCCAACTTATGAAAACTTTGTGGACGTCTGAACCGTTTCACAATTACCGACCCCTCCTCCACCCCCAGCAGCTTGCTAAATAACTATGATTCTGAAGTGATACAAATCACAGTAAACAAAACCCAGCACATTAATTCACCAAAATATTTGGAATCCAGTTTTTTCCTGTTCATCCAGCTCTCTTGATCACCCCGACCTCCCTGTCCAATAGTCGGCCAGCTTGTGTCCCTGTCTCTTGGCTCCCTCTTCACACTGGCAGCTGATTATCTGAATTCACCAAATAAATGTGGTGTTTCTCTTTGGATAATTGGGATCCTACAGTACTGAGAAGAGACTAATGGGAGGAGAAACTATCCGATATCGGTGAAGCATTGGATGGGAAAAACTCTTGACCAGTACTAAGCTGATAACTCGGCATTTTTGCCTTTTCATCTATTTCAGAGGATGCTGTTAAAGGGACAAAGGGCTGCTAATACAGCTAGTCTTGTTTCTGCATCTCCTGAACGATACTGTTTGTTTTGCTGCTGCTGCTGCCACTCACTTGGCTCTGGCTTCCCCTAGACAGAGATTGCTGCTTTGCTAATAAGCCGCAAAGTGACTTCCTCTGTCTGGTGCTGGCCATCAGATTCCAGGGACTCTCCAGGGTCACATGGTCAGCTGATTCTCTGAGCCCAGGAGTCCAGTGTCTGCCAAGAGAAACGGAAAAATCTGGTGCAGCAGGGCCTGGAAAAAACAACAAGGCGAGTGTCTAGTTAACCCTTCCCTGGCCTGTCTGTTCTCCTTCCACACTTGGAAACCAAAGGGCTTTGCTTTTCCAGCCCTAAAATTCAGATGCTTTGCCCTACCTCTGTGACACTCCCTAAAAGCTGGTTTTATTGTAAGGTTTCCATTGTTGCCAGGGATAGCCAGGGAGCGAGTTTTCCCAAGATATTTTAGCACATTCCCTGCCTAGATCTCAGAAGGGCAAAGGGCAGGGATGTGAAAAATCATTTTAAAAAAGCAATTCAGCTGTAGCTTTTTTGAACCGTTATAAGATAACAGTTCGCATTTCCCCTGAGCCCGGGGCAAAGATCTTATCTGACACCAACTGGTCTGCGTATCCCTGGTGTAAATCCTGGAGTCTTGTGTTTGTGTGGCATGATGGGAAAAGCTGAAGGGGGCTGAGGTGCTGCAGAACACGGCGGCTGCACTATCTGGCTACCGCAGGGGCTGGAAACGCAGAGAACATTTCCAAGGCTATCTGTGAAGGTGAAATGGTCTGTAAAGATTCCAGGATACCATGTGGTAGGATACTCAGCAGGGTTTCTTTTTGGTGTTTGCACAGAGCTGCTGGGCTGGAGAGAAGACAGTGTGCTCTGAATACCTTGCAATGAGTACGCACTTGCAAATTTCCATTTAATACATGCCATAATGAGACACAGAATATTATTAGCCTGCAGTCATGCCCCCTCAGGCTACGATCGCTACAGCTCTCGCAAGCCAGGCTGGGTCAAGCCTTGTCAATACTTAGCTAGGATAACCCCTGGAAACACCCCAGGAAGTGGAACTAGTGATTCAGTAGTGAGACTCCGTGTGAGTCAGTATTAAACCAAGTCACTGGAGGGGCTTTCCTTTGGGCACGCAATGAAACTGAGCGCTTGCCTCTGCTGAGTAGCTCACTGCATTTTTGCTGGCCTGGCTAGTCCCAAGGTAGATAATTGCACTGGTAACCAGTGATGACCTCTGTTCCTCCTACAATTTCAGCTTCACATGGTATTCTCCACTTCCTGTCACAAACTGGCGTCTCATTGCCATTAAGCCCATGACCCCAGTATCCAAATGCCTCCTGACCACTAATGGATATAGCACACCCCACACCCTTCCCTGGGAGGCAGGGAAGTGCAATGCCCATTTAACAGAGGCACGGGGTAGTTGAAATGGTCTCACAGGAAGTCTAGGAAGAGCTGAGACTAGAGGACAGGTTTCTTGAGTCTGTTCTATGTGCCTTGTAATAACATGGGAGAACTCTATGTTTCTAGCACTAACGTGGCTATCATGGGCTGCATGTGAACTGCTGGCTGGGAGAGGCTAGCCCCCAGCCCTGCCCCTTCCACCTAAGACCCAGCCCCTTCCATGACCCCGGAACCCAGAGCCCTCTACCCTGGCTGCCAGTCCCCACCCCAGGCTGGCTAGTGCCTGCAGCCCCACCAGCACCGGAGCGCCAGGACGGAGGGAGAGCATGCAGCACTGCCATAGCCCCTACAACCCCGGAGTGCCAGGAGGGAGAGTGTGTGGCACCGTTGCCGCCCCAGGAAGGCGGGTAGCGTGGCCCCAGCCCTTGGAGCCCAGTGGCACTGCTGAAGCGGGGCCCTGGGGGCGGAGTGTGGCCACGGCCTCCCCCAGCCTCCCCTACCCATCACCCATGGTGGCTATGTATTAAGAGTACTATTGACAGATGTGCTGCAGCTGGTGTTCCAGCCATGTGCACACAGACTGACTTCCTGGCACGTCTTCCAAAGTTTTCCCCTGCAACCTGTGCTCCTCCTTCCAAGTTCCACTCAGGTTGGATGGTCATTCTAGTGTGGTCCTATGGGTGGCGGGTAATGGAGGCTGGAGGAGGCTAAGCCTCCCCAAACCGCCACTAATGCTGCCCGACGCAGCCCCGGGGCCAGGCCACGGCGGGGCTCAGAGCTCTTCTGGACAGCCTGGGCTCAAGCCTAGTTGGTCAAGTGGGGCTTGGGGCTCCTCTGGGCACCATCCGGCTGGCAGGGCAGGGGGATAGCTTCCCCAAACAGGGGGTGCAAGTGCTGCCCATATGTGGTCCCCATTATACCATCCTCCCTACTGCTAGTTTCTTCCTTCTATCAAGTGGCAGCTCTTAATGCAAACAAGATCATCCCAGCACATCAGCTATTGCTTCCTTTTTTCTGATCTCTGCTCAAAGGCTGGGAGAAACAAGCAGGCCCAGCAGCATGCCCTACAAGTCAGCAAATCAGGGCTGTTCCAAACCACGGGCAGAAGGACATTCTGGAGCCCTCTCCGAGAGCCCCCTGCAGCAGCCTCTCCAGTCTATCGAGAGGGATTTCTGCTCACTGCAGATATAGCTGTATATCATGAGCAGAGAGATGATCTTTCAGGCAGGCCGGTCCCAGGGCAAATCATAATGAATCATCATTTCTGGGAGGTTTTCTTGGGAGAGAGCTGTGCCGGAGGAATGAACTGTGCCTCTAATACAGGTAACACTGGCTAACACAGATAAAAGTCACCCCCAACCAGTCCTTGGTCTTAATGCTGCCACATCTGTGACCTGAGTTTGAGCTTTGTTCCCTGGCTCGCAAGGACTTCAAATGATAAGAAGGCAGATGCCAAGTCCTGGGGAAAAGGGAGTATCTTGTGGTGCTCACCAGAGACTTGCCTATCCCCTTAAATAGTCATGGGCATAAGTTCTATATGTACAACCCTGTCATCTCAGCTACAGTTTGGTGGCTGCTATCATGGTGCATCGGAACCTAGGAGTTCAGGGAGGCATTTGGAGGATCAATAGCATTGGTGCAGGCAGCTCAGGGCTACATGCACTTGCCAACAGAGGTCAGTATTATTATCACAATTTTACAGATGGGGGAAACTGAGGCACAGAGTGGGGCTATCACTTGTCCAAGGTCAGGGCAGTGGCAGAACCAGGACTAGAACCCAGCTCTCCTGAATAGCAGGGCAGTGCTCAAACCACTACACGACTGCACCTGGATGCTTTGCTGTGACCATGTGCAGTGGCACTTCTGGCTGGGGCTTGGGTTTTGCTGAGGGCAAGGAGCAACAGAATGGCCAGTGGGCATGTGTACACGGTGCACTGCTAAAGCCAGTCCTGTCACTAACCTGGAAGAGTGTCTGCCCTAGGACTGCCCTGCTACCATGCCAGCATCCTGATCACCCAGCCTCTCAGGTGGGATGAGCATAGGGTGACCAGATAACAAGTGTGAAAAATCGGGACAGTGGTGGGGGGTAATAGGAGCCTATATAAGAAAAAGCCCCAAATATTGGGACTGTCCCTATAAAATCGGGATATCTGGCCACCCTAGATGAGCACCTTCCAGTGCTGTAGACAACACAATTCCAAACCCATCCTTCTGATCTGCCTTCTGACTAGCCTTTGGAGAATCTCCCCTCTCACCAAACTCTTCTCGGTGCTGGCATCCCTCCTCCTCCCGGCTGGGCTGTGACTGCATTATTACCCCACACCAGGCACAAGGGAGCCTCCTCTCCTACCTCGCCACGGATGACAGCTACAGCGAGGATGGGCGTTATGATCTAGCTAGTAGCATTAGGTGTATGTACATGGCACCAGTCACTGGAGTAGCTCAGCACAGAGTATATATTTAGGAGAGGTATATAAACATGGAATAGGGACTCTATGCTGGCAATCCTGGAGTTCTGCCACTTATGCTTATTTACATATTTATTAAGCCACCTGGTTCTCCACAGCCATGTAATGATGCTTTTCACTGTGGCAAAACAAAGGTCTGGCAGCTGGCTTCCAGGAGCCCAGTATGGAGAACCTTGAGGACACACACACTGATATGGCAACAGGAAATTAACCACAAATAATACCCGTTCCCGGGCAGATCCCTGTTAACATCCTCCTCTCCCCTCACTCACTTCTGCCTTCTCAGAAGTGCCTCTAGAGACACATCTCAACATGCACACGCCACAGAAACCTTTCTCAAACTATCCTGGCAGGCACTAGTGTCGAATGGTTAGAGCAGGCAATCAGGATTCTCCTCCCAGCTTGGTCACTGAAGTCTGTGACCTGCAAGTCTTGTGTGCTCTGTGTGTCAGTCACTCAGCTGTACAATGGGAATAGTGATACTCAGCTGTGTGAAGCATGTTTCCAGCTCTGGAGGAAAGACACTGTGCCCCTTTAAAGGTAGTTATCCGGTCTCTGTCACCAGAGGACCTGAGCACCTCACGACCTTTACTGTTTGTACCTCCCTGTGAGGAAGGGCTGGAACACGATGCCCTTTGTATGGATGGAAAACTGAAGAGCAGAGCCAGGTCTGGATGCACAAATGGAGTTAGGTGGCTAAGTCCAGTTTTGGCTTCACTGTGAGGCACCAAAACTCCTGCCACACCCGGCAGGTGTCTAATCTTACTCCATGCTGGAGTTTTCATGTTTCAACCTCTAGGCACATGCACTGCTGCCTCCCTCTAGGGACCCAGGGACCCATCTCCTACCTGAGAGCTAGCGGGAGTCCAGTACTAGGGGCAGACAGGAATTCGGCAGCCTGCATTGCAGGCAGGGCCCCAGCTGGTAGGCAGCTCCTGAGCGCAACGCTAACTCCTTGCGTCCAACTCCATCATCTAGGCAATTTGCCCACGGTCACGCAGGGATTCTGAGCAGAGAACCAACCCCAGGTCTAGCAAGCCCAGTTGATGGCTGTAGCCACTCAGCCATCCTCCCTCCCTGGTAACAGTGCTGGAGGGAGCCTCTGAAAACACATGCCCATCACGTAGTGTGGGCTATCGGAAAGTTCTCCACCTTGGCCTAGCTCTGCTGCCCTTGAAGCCAATGGGGATTTGGCTAGCTCGCAGTGCTGAGCACTCTTGACAACCCCACATCTTGTTTTTTTCAGCCCTGGATCAGAGGGGCCTTGAACCTCATGGGAGACAGGCACCTAAGTGACCAGTCCACAGTCACCCATGAAGCCTGTGGTAGAATGGGGACTTGAACTCTGGTGCCTCAGGCCTGCGCTATTACCTCAACCATTGGGCCTTGCTCTTAGAGCACAGGGTTATTTCTGGAGGTACCACAGTAGCCAAGGGAGTTATTAGCAGCAATGGTCATTCCCTATCCATGTCTGGTAAAAAGCTGGACATGGGCAGGGCTGGGTGTTTGCCTGTCTCTATGAGTTTCAGACTGAATGAGCACCAAGCTTTCATTGCAAGGTCAACTCAAGTGTGAAATGGCACACACACTTCTCCTTAGCCACCTGGATTTTCCTTTGCCCAGCATTCCCACTGAGCTCTGACCTTTGTCCACAACTTTAGCTGCATTGCCCCAACTCCCATCCATGCACAGCAATGCTAGCTCGACCCTACTAAAGGACCAAACTGCCCCTGCGTGGGCAGGCTGAACAACATACTGGCACATTCCAGGCCCTGGAGCAGCATGCATAAGTGGACATTTTCAGCATGTAGCTGTGTGAACGCCACAACCTGCTTATACCCACAACTAGCTACCTCAGGGAGAGGCAGCAAGGTCCAGTGGGCTGGATTCTATTCCTAGCTCTGACTTGTTAAGGCAAGTTACTTGTGTCGTTCTTGCCTATTTAAAGTGTGAGCTCTTTGGGCAGGGACTGTCTGTTGCTGGGTCCTGATCTTAGTGGCTGCCTCTAGGTGCTACTGAGATGCAAACAATAACAGCCCAGTTCCTGTTTGCATGCACCCCAGGGGATTTTGCTCACACAATGGATGCATGCTCACTTTCCCAGCTGTCCTGGGTTTTTTGTTTTTTTTTAATGGCAGGGAGGATCCAAATTGGACTTTTTAAGGGAGAAGTCCTGACCAGAGGAGCAAGCCCCAGGAGTACTGGGAGCACACAGCACATTCTATAACTCAGGAGCAGAGTCCAGCAAACACAGGAAAATCTCCCTGACAGCAAGGGAGGTTTATTAACAAGAAAGTTCATGTGGGAAAAACACAAGTGTCATAACTCTGAGTGTGAACAGATGGTCCCTACCATTAGCCCCAGCTGCACTCCTAAGGCCACAGGGGGGAAGGAGGGAGAAGTTTGCAGAAGAGGAGGAGGATCCAAAACAGGCAAAGGGAGAGCATATGTAGAACCAGCAGCATGGGTGAGGGGAAAATGGGGTACATGGCTGTCCTCTCTCCCCCACTTATTCCACCCAGCAAGGGAGTTCACATCTGGCTGCATTAAGCCATGCAGCCAGGGTCAGCTCCAGTGGTGAAGAAAAGAAATTAAAAAAAAAAAAGAAAAAGAAAAACCTTGAAGTGCTGTTGAAGACTAGAGAGAGGGACTGAAGGATGGACCTTGAAGTGCTGTTGAAGACTAGAGAGAGGGACTGAAGGATGGACCTGACGCCGAATTGCCACCGCAGACCCAAACGTGCCACCCCAACAATGGATGGACTGCTGCTCCTTTCTGTTGGCCGCCCCAGGCACCTGCTTCTTTCGCTGGTGCCTGGAGCTGACCCTGCATGCAGCTATGTGCATGGAGTGCAGAAATGGGCTCACTCAGCCACCATGGGTCCAAGGCCTTCTGGAACCAACCACCTATCACACAGAGCGAAGCCATGTTGCATCTTACAACAGGAAGGGCTGCTCTAGGCCCCCACCAATGGCATTGCTTGGAGCAGGGGCAAGCAGCAGCATCACCACCACTTCCAGAAGAGGAGAGGAGACTACAGCAGCAAGCAACAGAGAGGGAGGAGGGGGACCTGTAAGCTGCCTTTGATGTTGGCATCAGCTGGGAGCAAAAGCCAGATTGCCAGGAAAGGGAGCCTGTGATCACCATTGGGTAGGTCAGCAGATACTGGAGGAGTGGCCCAGCTGTTGCTGGGAAGTACAGGCTGCTGGCTTCCTAAGCTAAGAGGATCAGTGCAGGGAGAAGCTGTGGCTGGCTGTTCAGAGACAAGTCAACATGCAATGGGTGGAATTCCACCCAAGCCCCACTCTCTCCTTCACTTATTGGCAGGGCAGTTGCCACCTGAATGGAAGCTCTGGGAGGATACTATATGGGGCATGCTACAAGACTGGAGGGAAACCTTCAGGACCAGGCCACTTTGGCATCACCCTGGGAGGAGTCCCACTACTAGGCTAAGGCAGAGCATGAAGCAGGGGGCATGGCTTCATACCCTGCTCCGCTGGCCTCATGCCCATTGCCTGAGATCCATCCAACACACTGCTAGAACATCCGATCCAAGCTACTGCTGTGGCGGGGCTAGCATGTACAAAGGGGCATGTCATCCATAGTCTGACCCCTGCTCCATGGCCACGTGGACTCCGCCAGCCTCACCACTCTTCACTGGTCAGCAAAGCCCTGGCACACCAATCTGGGGAGAAAAGCAAGGCCTGTCTCCTGCTGGCATGGAGCAGCAGCCTCCCTCCACGTAGGAAGAGCAAAGCAATACAATCATCAAATCAAGGGCATATCAACAAGCTAGTTTCCATACTGGAATTAGATCAAATTAGTTGAAATCATAAAACTAATAGAAAAAATAACAGATTTTTATAGATTGTAAGGCAGGGTCTGGGAAGGTGGCTGTCAATGTATTTATAACTAGACAAAGAATTTTACTCAAGTCCAAAAGATCTACACTTGGAGCTGGTAAATAACTTAATACTGAAACCAAATTATCACCTAATGTGTAAACAGTCTCAGAGCCAATTCTAAAGCTTCCTTCTCAGACTTATTCTTAAATGGCGACTTTCCTTCCCCCCCAGAGAAGATATTCTAATACAGAATGCTTTTGATAAGCAGACGTTTTGCAACTTTTACGAAGCAACAGGTGAGCATTTCAAGTCTCAGGATTTCTAGACTCAGATTTCAGTGGGTAATTTTATGAGACCACATTTGGACAAGGGGAAATTTTTAGCCGCCTTCCCTGTGTAGCCCTGATGGGTGCTCACACACACACACACACACACACACACACATGCATATTCACAGCCACACTTTGCTCTTATATCCTAAAATGAAAGAACATAAAAAGCCGGGGCCATTTCCCAGCTAATAAAAAGTCAGATACTGAAGACAACAGGGGTTTGCAAACTCTTCAGCTCTTGCGGCTGTCTGGACTTTCAGAGTAAGAGTTGGGAATGCAGTCCGGGAGCCAGGCGGTGATGCTCTGCTGGCACCGCACCAATCACTCGCAGGCCTCCTTCAGGTACAGGAGAGACTGGCCAAAGGCTAGAGTGACCTGGCTGGTGAGGTCATAGTCTTGGAGGTTCTGGATGATCACCTACCTTCCCTCATGGGTTTGTTTACGCAGGAGGCTTCTCAACCTTACTATTGATTCTTATGGTTTACCAGTTTTGTTGACAGCTTACTCCAGGAGCATCCTCAAAGACGAGCACTGTCAGGTCTGGGATGTGGATCTTTGTGCCCATACCAGGTAGTTCCCACCAAGGAAGCAGCAGCATCTTTGCACAGGCAGCTTTCAGGAATGGGATGTTAGGGTGCATATGATGGCAAGGCTCCCTTTCAATGTTGCTTGTCAGGAACAACAGACTGCTGCTGAGCCTGAGACTAGCTAGCTCAGTCTACAGGCAGACCACTGCACATGACTGGCCAAGGGGAACCAGCAGGCGTGCTCTTAAGCCCAGCAGCAGCAGGAGGTCGCTGGCTGCAGCTGAGATCACTCGTTCCTGACTCTGGCACTGACCTTTGTACTAGTCCTGGCCTCTGACTCCAGAGGTTTCAGGTGGGAGTTCCAAAGCCAAGTAGTGGGGTTGGTGGCCTGTTTCTCATTGGTTTTAATGGGAACTGGAGATCCAGATCTGAAGATCTGAGCCTCACCTCACCCTTAACAGCTAAGTCCCAGCCTGGACACACCAGTGCCAACAGGTTGGTGATAACACGGGGACATGGCAAATGGTGACAGACTGGGGAGGTGAGCATTTCAATTCTGTAAGTGCATTCAGCAGTGCTGCATATGAGAGACTTACATCAGTGCCTCCCCAAAGCTTCTAAGGGAGAGGTGTGGCACTAACGCACTGAACCTAATGGGACAGACACGGGTGTGTGTTAGTGCGTCTGCTGAGGTAGGGATCAAGTGCACACACAATGACAGTGGTGAATGGCTGGGGATATGACGGCGTAAAACAGGGACCAATGGATTCAGTCTGTGCACTTGAGAGGTATCAGAATGAACAATAGTACCCACCCGAATATAATACTCTTTCTTGGGAAAGAGTGGAAAAGCTTTTCAATGCCTTAAATCCCCCAGCCTACATTGGCTGCTATCGCTTTTTCTGCCATTCCAGTCAACTCCTCCCAACTTTCCTCACCGCTAGACATTCAAAGTCCCAATAGTTTGTCCAGGCCTTCTGTTTCTCAGCTTAGGTCAGCCAACCAGGGAATGGAATGGATACCGTGTGACTTAAGTGACCAGCCACAAAGTGGGAGAAGTGAACGCTCACCGTGACCACTTCGTGACCGAGTCCTAGGCTAAAGTTTGCCCCACAAGTCTTTGAACAGCTGCAGGTAACAACCAAGTCGGAACGAGATGGGGGTCCACCTGATCAAGAAGGGGAAGAGTATCTCCGCCTACCAACTAGTGAAAAGGGCTTTAAACTAGGTTCAAGGGGAGCAGTTGACAAAAGCCCACAGGTATATAAAAAGGTGATCTTAACAGAGGGCTAGATGTGCAGGGGGAAATGGAAAGTTACAAAAGGGTCCTAGGAGCAACAAGAGATAACAGTGGGGGAATCTGCTCATCTTAGATGTCTATATACAAATGCAAAGGAGTATGGGGAATACGTATGAAGAACTGGAAGTTTTAGTACATAAGCTGAATTATGTCTTAACTGGCATCACAGAGACTTAGTTCTCATGACTGGACTATTGATATAGAGGGATAGAGCTTGTTCAGAAAGGACAGATGGAAAAAAGGGAGGGGTATTGCATTATACATCTAGAATATATACACTTGGCAGACCAGTCAGAAGTCTCTGGGTGAAAATAATGGGGGGAAAAGCAGGGGCAATGTCATGGTAGGGTCTATTAGTTAGTTAGTACATACCCATTATGCCTCTGGTGTTTAGGGCACCGCTGAAGCTTCTCCACTCCTGTTTGTTTCTGGCAAGTCTTTCAATGATTCCCCAGCTGTGCCCGAGGTTTTTCAGTTCAGCTCTCTCCCATGTTGTTTTTGGGTGGCCTCGTTTTTGCTTATATTGCTATTCTGGTAACGGAATAAGTTTCCGTCTGAAGTACAGAGCCAATCCATCTCCAACACCTCCTGGTAATGATGGTGCTCATATCTTCTTGGCTGCACTGTGTGAATAGGTCTTGGTTTGAAATTGTTCTGGGCCAAAAGATACAGAGGATTTTTCTGAGGCAGGTTGTATGGAATGAAGAGAGTTTGGACATATCATACTTTGTCATTTCCCAGCAGTCTGCACTATAAAGTAGTGTTGAAAGTACGCAGCTCTGATAAATCTTGAGTTTGGTGTTATATAGACCACTAAATCAGGAGGAAGAGGTGGATGAGGCATTTCTAAGGTAATTAACAGAAATATCCAAAACATAGGACCTGGTAGTAATGGGGGACTTTAACTACCCAGACTCTGTTGGAAAAGTAATATAGCAAAACAGAAGTGTCATGTAAGTTCTTGGAATACATTGGGGACAACTTATTGTTTCAAAAGGTGGAAGAAGCAACCAGGGGGACAGCCATTTTACACTTGATTCTGACTAACAGGAAGGAATTGGCAGCAAATCTGAAGATTGAGGGTAATTTGGGTGAAAGTGATCATGAAATGATGATTTCACGATTCAAAGGAAAGGAAGGAGTGAGAGCAGCAGAATGAGGACATTGAAATTCAAAAAAAGCAGACTAAGAAACAGAGAACTGGTAGGTAAGGTCCCATGGGAAGAAAATCTAAGGGATAGAGGAGTTTAGGAGAGCTGGCAGTGTCTCAAAGAGACAGCATTAAAGGTGCAACAACAGACTATCCTGATGCGACAATAGCAAGAATAGTAAGAAAGCAATATGGTTCCACCAGGCACTCTGATGACCTAAAAATCAAAAAAGAAGCCTACAAAAAGTGGCAGCATGGACAAAGTGTTAAGGAGGAATACAAAAGAATAGCACAAGCTTGTAGGGACAAAATCAGAAAGACTAAGGCACAAAATGAGTTACTCCTAATAAGAGACATAAAAAGGCACTAGGACAAGGTTATTTAAATATATTAGGAGACAGAAAAAGATGAAGGACAGTGTAGGTCTTCTACTTAGCAGGGAAGGAGAGTTACTAGCAAATGACATCAAGAAAATGGAGGTGTTTAATGCCTATTTTGCTTCAGTCTTACTAAGAGGTTTAATGGGGACCAGATGCTTAACATAATTAATATGAACAAGGGAAAAGAACGCCAGCTAAAATAAGGAAAGAACAGGTTAAAGAATATTTAGATAAGTTAGATAAGGCAGCAGGGGTTGATGAAATTCATCCTGGGGTACTTAAGGAACTAGCTGAAGCTATTCCTGAACCATTAATGATTATCTTCAAGAATTCATGGAGGATGGGTGAGATCCTAGAGGACTGGAGAAAGGCAAACAAAGTACCTAGGGGGAACAAAGGGGACTCAGGGAATTATAAACCAGCCATACTAACTTTGATATTGGGAAAGATACCAGAACTAATTATTAAGCAATCAATTTGTAAGCACCTAGAAGCAGATGGGGTTATAAGTAATAGTCAACATGGATTTGTCAAGAAGAAATTATGCCAAAGTCACCTAATTTTCTTCTCTGACAGGGTTACTAGCCTAATGGATGGGTCTAGGGGAGAGGAACTGTAGACATGATTTATCTTGGTTTTAGGAAGGTTTTTGACACAGTGCCTCTTGACATTTTCATCAGAAAATTAGGGAAGTGTGGTCTAGATTAAATTACTATAAGGTGAGTGCATAACTGGTTGAATGACTGAGTATTCGTCAATGGTTCACTGTCAAACTGGGAAGACAGATCCCACAGGGGTCTGACCTGATCTAGTACTATTCAGTATTTTCATTAGTGATTTGGGTAATGGAGTGGAGAGCATACTTATCAAATTTGCAGATGACACCAAACTGGGAGGGGTTGTAAACACTTTGGAGGATAGGATTAGAATTAAAAATGATCTTGACAAATTGGAGAATTAGTCTGAAATTAAGAAGATGAAATTCAAGACAGACAAGTGCAAATTACTACACTTAGGAAGGGAAAAATCAAATGCATGACTACAAAATGGGGAATAACTGGCAAGGTGGTAGTACAGCTGAAAAGGATCTGGGGGTTATAGTGAATCACAAATTGAATATGAGCCTACAAGGTGATGCAGTTGTGGAAAAGGCTAATATTGTTGCTACTTCAGGTCCAATCTCACTTAGTCAGTACAGAGACCTCACATCCCCAAGCTTGATTGGTATTTATTGATGATTAGTACATAACATAAAAGCATATATGTTACCAAGTCTGTGGAAACAAAAGCTTGCAGCCAATGACAAGTATGACGGACTGATCACAGTGCCCCCTCATTGCCTACAATTGGACGTTACTTGTAAGTACCTTCTTTGGAGTTTCACTTTAGGTTGGTTCCTTTGTTCATATATAAACTTATCCCTATTTTTAGCACATTTCCAAACTTCCCATCATATTTCATACACTTCCAACTTCAAGATCAGCATGTGGCACTGCATTCTTTGTGTCATTTATGTACAGACATACATTTCCAATAAATACTTTAAATGTATCAGCTAAACATCCATTAGTCTTGTGGTTAGTACATTCCTCACAAAAATTGTTTGCTAAGTTAAACAACAAGGCTGTATATTAAACGTAGTTTTATAATCATTGGCAAACTGGCATTTTCCAGAGCTTACAATAATTCAACAGCATTCTCAAAGCATCTTGGGAGTTTGGTTCACTTCATAGGTCTTAGTCCTAATATAAGTTTGGCCCACCAGTCAACATCATTCCAGGGTACATTAACAGTATAGTCATAAAGACACAGGAGGTGACTGACCCACTCTATTTGCCACTGGTGAGGCCTCAACTGGAGTAGCATGTCCAGTTCTGGCACCGCCCTTTAGGAAAGAGATGGGCAAACTGAAGAGAGCCCAGAAGAGAACAATAAAAATAATGAAAGGTTTAGAAAACCTGACCTATGGGGAAAGATTAAAAAAAAAAAAAAAGAGACAGGTTTAGTCTTGAGAAAAGTTGACTGAAGGGGAGACCTGAAAACAACCTTCAAACATGTTAAGGGTGGTTATAAAAAGGACACTGATCAATTGTTCTGCTTTCAGTGGACATGGAGAACAAGTAGTAATGGGCTTGATCTGCACCCAGTTAAGTTAGATCATGGTTTCTCAAACAGCAGTTGCCGCTTGTGTAGGGAAAGCCCCTGGCGGGCTGGGCTGGTGTGTTTACCTGCCCCATCTGCAGGTCCAGCTGATAGCTGCTCCGGGGCAATGGGAGCTGCTGGTAGCGGCATGGGCTGAGGGACGTACTGGCCGCTGCTTCCAGCAACTCCCATTGGCCCGGAGCAGTGAACTGCGGCCAGCGGAAGTGCACCAGCAGCTCCCATAGGCCCGAACACCAACCTGCGGCAGTGGGGAGGCGCGATTGGCCAGACCTGCGGACGGGCAGGTTAAACACACACGGCCCAGTTGCCAGGGGCTTTCCCTACACAAGCAGCAACCCCTATTGAGAAACCCTTGGTTAGATCTAGGGAAACTTTTCTAACTATAAGAATAGTTTAAGCTCCAGAAGGGGAGGATAGCTCAGTGGCTTGAGCATTGGTCTGCTAAACTCCAGGGTTGTGATTCACTCCTTGAGGGGCCATTAGGGATCTGGGACAAAAATTGGTCCTGCTAGTGAAGGCAGGGGGCTGGACTCGATGACCTTTCAAGGTCCCTTCCAGTTATTGAGATTGTATATCTCCAAATCAGGGCCAGTGCTCATTTAGGCGACTTAGGCAGTCGCTAGGGCGCCAGCGTTAATGGAGGGGGGGCTGGCATTTTGCCGGGGGGGTTGGCAGGCCAGCCTGGTGGAGATGCTGCAGTCGTACCTGTGGAGGGTCTACTGGTCTCGCGGCTCTGGGGACCTGCTGCAGGCATTTCTGCAGACAGTCCGCTGGCCCGCGCTCTGGTGGAGCTGCTGCAGGCATTTTTGCGGACGGTCCGCTGGTCCCGCGGCTCCGGTGGACCTGCCGCAGGCATTTCTGCAGACAGTCCGCTGGCCCCGCGGCTCCGGTGGAGCTGCTGCAGGCATTTTTGCGGACGGTCCGCTGGTCCCGCGGCTCCGGTGGACCTGCCGCAGGCATTTTTGCGGACGGTCCGCTGGTCCCGTGGCTCCAGTGGATCTGCCGCAGGTTTGCCTGCGGCAGCTCCACCGGAGCCGCGAGACCCACGCGCGGAGCGGCGAAATGGCCTGGCGCCGGTCCTGTCTCCAATTATTACCTTATCTAGGCTTCCAAGTGAGGCTGTGGAATCCCCATCACTGGAGGGTTTTAAGAACAGGTTGGACAAACACCTGTCAGGGATGGTCTAGGTGCACTTAGTCTAGCCTCAGCACAGGAGACTGCACTAGATGGTCCCTTGCAGCCCTACACTTCTATGATTCTATAACTCTAGGAAGTTCATAAAAAGCACAACTTGTCCATGGAAAAAAATCATGGATAGAGAAAAAAAGAGGGAGTAGGGGGGCCTACATTAAACGGCTAAATTATTCACAACACATTGCTCGATCGGCTTTAGGAAAGATATGCTAAATCCCAAGAGGAGAACAAATGGTTTCCTCCAATGTACCAAGTAACGAGTCCAGAGATATCTCTTATCTGTGTTTAGTACTCAGAGCACAGGCCAAATGCATAACACAAATCCATATGACAAATCTAACATTTCCATGCAAGGATCTCAAAGCTCCTCACAGACATTCATTAATAAGTAATAGTAATACCTAGATCATACATACGTCTGTTCATCAGGAGATCTCAAAGCACTTGCAATCAGCAACCCACCATGCCTACCATTAGTACATGTTATTATCTCCATTTTATGTGAACCTAGGAATTGCCAAACTGCATCAAACTCACAATCCGTCTAGCCCAGTATCCTGTCTGCAGACAGTGGCCAGCACCTGATGTGTCCGAGGAAGGTACGAGAACGCCACAGCAGGCAGATTAGCCCCGACATCAGGTCTGTATTCTGATCTCTGATCGAGGCTGGCTTAAGCCATAAGCAGATTTAATATCCCTTCCCAAATCTCATAGTTAATAACAATGACTAGCTATTCTTGACATCCACATAAATGACCAGTTCTTTTTTGAAGTTTCCTAAGTCCTTGGCTTCAACAACTTCTTGTGGCAATGAGCTACATAGTCTAATTACCTGTTGTGTGAAAAAAGTATTTGGCTCCTGGAGCCAGATTTTCAAGAGTTGAGCAGATTAGGCCCATGTGGTGCTGAATTCTTTTGAAAACCTCACCCTAAATGTGGGTACTGAGAACCTGAAAATATGGCTCCAACCTCCTTTAAAAAACTACCACTATCTAACCACTAGACAACACTCCCTACTCATTTAGCAGGGCAGTCATGTAGGAAACTAGCATTCTTTATATTTACTATTCAGTGCATGGTTGTGACCGCTTATAAAGTATATCCATCACTATACTGACTGTAACTGGTTTTTATCCACAGTATAAAAGTAATGATCATTCTGTCTTGCTAAATAGCACACACTCAAGTTATAATATGGAGATTGTGTTCATAATTGCCTAGGGTTCAGCCCTACATGGTGCTGAGCACCTTCAATTCCTCACTGAAATCGATGGGAGATGGAGGCACCCAGCACCTTACAGGCCCAGACTCAAAGCTAACAGAGTATAAAAATGTTGATTGTTCCACCAAGAAGTACCTGTTCCCATGTGTCATGCCTTTGATCATATTGATAAAGAGCTGGTTTCCGTATGAATAGCTGGGATATGTAAAGATGAAGAATAAAACCTGTATGCAAGCCACTGGGTGTCAACAGTGAAAGAATTCATTTGCAGCATAAATCACACTTGGGCTTTCCTCACTTCAGTGAATTAAGTTAAAAGTTCACCTGAAACATTTTGGGAGCCGATTTCCTCGGCATGAAAGAGCTGGTCTCACTTGCTGATTTGAAAATGCGCAAGATGGGACATACCATCTTGTACTGAGATGAACTCATCCAAATCTGTTGATCAAAGCAAACTCAACTATCAAAGTGAAAAAAGAAATAAGCCCAACTGCAGAGTGAATCACTAGTAGGATAAACTTGGAAGCCCATGCATTTTCAGTGGTACTTTTACTAATGGGTGCCGGGAATGGTATTCCAATCACTTTAAGATCTCAAAGCAGATTTACAAGCTGAAAAAAATCTCATCTCACAACCCTCCAGGAAGGTTCAGGCTTGGGGTAAGGAGGGTGCTATTTGCAAAGAATTGTGAATCTACTTTCTTACATGCCTGTGTAGTGCTGTGAAACGGTAATCCCTTGAGCAGGGTGAAACGGAGGCCTAGCTACCATGACCTCCTCTGTAGGTTTCCATGGATACCGTGCACTATAAATAAAAAAAGGAATTTCAAACCAGTTTTCAGTCTTGCTTGGTGGGAATAGGAAACCTCTTTTGAATTAAGTTTCCTATTTCACCTTACGGGGACTATTTTGCAGACTGTTTGAAACAAATAATTATCCCTTCAGCCAGGAAATTACCACCAATCATACCTATTTACTTCCAAACTGTCAGCTAATTAGCACATTGGAGATAGCTGCTTATTTGCACCTTTTGAGATGTGAGGTTAACCTCTTTATTTGGGAAGGGAGGGGGGATGTCACTCCATGCAGGGCGGGGTCAGAGCCTTAAAAGAAGAAGAGCAGTAAAAACTCTTCAAAATGCTGGAGCTGTAGTGTGAATTAGTGTGCAGGAAACCCAGTGAAAAAGGGAATATTACATCTGCATCCTTTTGCAATGAATCAGAGTCATGCTGCAGATTTTGTCTGGCATACTGGGTCTCTGGAGGATAGAAAATAATTTGGTCTGAGCAGTGGGAGGTGTGTGTGCGTGGAGAAAGGGAGTTGCTTTCCAACAGCCTGCTGTGGTGAGAACATGCTTGACACTTCATTCCTTTCCAGTTAATGCAGCAAGGCCGGGAAGAAACTTAACCCTCTAATTGCTACATCGCATTGGGGACCTGGGAAACTTTGGAACCCAAATGTGCCTTGGGGGAGCAGCTTTCCCCTGGTCACATGGGAGTGGATTGATTCAGAGCCACTCAAAGGCCATTGGATGGGATTGTCTCTGGGGTAGCAGGGAGGGGAGTTTTAAATTTGAAACATCCACTGGTCAGCCAGAGAGAGGGAGGTTATACGTTTCAAACACCTGGGCCAGACATAGGAGCTGAGTCCGGAGCAACGTCTATGTCATTCTGACACGGTGGGTTGGAAATTTACACCATGACTCATGGGGGGGGTGTAGATTTTCAAAAGCAGCTCAGCCCAGATCTTCAAAGGTATTTAGGCACCTAACCTCCATAGACTTCAGTGGGAGTTAGGAACCTAAATACCTTTGAGGATCTGGGCCTAAATGACTTAGGAGCACAAGTCCCATTGAAAGTCACTAGGGCCATGTCTATACAACAGGTGCTACAGCCACAGTGACGAAGTGATGGTACCTTAGGAATCCATCTCCCCAAGAGAGGATAGCTAGGGTAACAGAAGCATTCTTCCATCAACCTAGCTGTACCTACCACAAGAGGCTGAGGGGGCACAGCTATGGCTCCCAGGGGTGTGAATTTCACATCTCAGAGCACCAGAGTGACATTGACTTCACTTTTAAGTGCAGACCAGGCTGAAGGGTTCAGCTCCCAAGAAATTCCACCCACTATGTAAAGATAAAACCCAAAACCCAAACCACATTTCCCCCCGTTATTTGTGTGGCGTATTTTACATCTTCGCTGGCAAGTTCTCACGACACCTTGTGTGCACCCGCACTGAAGCCAGTAGCATTGAGTGAGGTGTAAACAAGGGCAGTATTTTGGAGCTTTTCATTACATAAATGGTTTAGCAAATCAAATTAAATCACTCGTGTTGTTCCTTTTCCCCCTTTTGCCCACTTGTGGCCCATGTGGGGCCTGATCCCATAAATAGCTTACACACACACACACACACACACACCACTTAACTGGCTTAAGTAGTCCCATTGATGCTAAGGGCTTGCTCACATGAGTAATACTTCCTGCAGCTTTGCAGGATCAGGCCTTTAGACCAGTGGCTCTCAACCTTTCCAGACTACTGGACCCCTTTCAGGAGTCTGATTTGTCTTATGTACCCCCAACTTTCACCTCACTTAAAAACTAATTGCTAATACAAAAGTGTCACAGCACACTAGTACTGAAAAATCGCTGATGTTCTCATTTTTACAATATAATTATAAAATAAATAGTTTGGAATATAAATTTTGTCCGTACAGTTCATTGGAGAGTATCTAGAGAAGTATGAACAAGTCATTGCCTGTATGAAATTTTAGTTTGTACTTACTTTACTAGTGCTTTTTATGTAGCCTGTTGTAAAACTAGGCAAATATCTAGATAAGTTGACGTAGCCCCTGGAAAACCCCTGCTTTCCCCCAGGGGTACCTGCACAGGCACTTTTATTTTTCCCGGTGTGAGCTCCACCCCTGCTCCACTCCCTCCCCAGAGGCCTTGCCGCTGCTCCACCTCTGAGTGTAGCCTTCATTGATTTGAGATCTACCACACCATTCTCTCACTAGAAGGGAAAACCTATAAGGGCAGCAGGCCGTAAAAGGGACCCAGTTTGGGAATAAGAACCATTCCAGAAATATGTTTGCTGATGATATTTTAAAGAAAGTCATGCCAGTGAACTTGTGAAAGTCACTTAAGCACTTGGTTTCAGAGATTGTTGAAGTGATAATCTCACTTAATAGCAGTAGCTTCTTCTGCCGGTGCAGAAAGAATATTTTCATCCTTTGGACCAATTCATTCCAAATTGAGAATTGTTTGGGACCTGAAAAAGCAGGAAAGCTTGTTTTTCTTTTCCAGATTACGAACAGTCGTCTTCACCTTCATTTTCCTGTCTGAGTTAGCTGCAGAAACCAATATTTTAAGTTTCTCATGTTGACCTGGCTAACAGTCGATTTAAATGATATATTTAAAATTTTTTTTAACTATTTTAGTTAATTTTAACAAAAACTTGATTATAAAAAAACCTGAATGTTTAACTAAATTCCAAAATGTATATGCTTGTTTTGTTAAAGTATTATATGTTTGCTGTTGAAGAAAAAAATCCAGAAGTTAAATAAAATAATTTAAATGTCTGCCTGGTGATGTTCTTCTAATACAGCACGGCAAGAAAATCCTCCAAATATTAATGATTAACCTGTTGAATTGGAGATAGTTCACCTCCCAATGACTTCATAAATATCTGCTTCAATTACCTTTGGTAAATGAAATAATCAAGCAATCATTCATTTTCTGATATAGCTGTAAAACTAATCTGAAAAGTTTTCAAAATAAGTCACTTTAAAAATGTATAGTGTGTAACTTCTAAAAATGAAGCCGGCATCTGCGTTATTATAACCTTAATACATATTCTTCACAACCAGCAAGAATGCACTTTTATATAGAAATCCATGATTAAATTGAGTCTTCCTGACTAGTGATTTAAATCAAATCCACCCTGCATCCTATGCCTGTCAGCACTGGAGAGAGGGATTGAGTGGGCAGACTTGGAGACCAAAGTCATTGCCATGTTCACACACTTGGATCAACCCCTGGTCATGGGGAGGCACACTGCAGACTCTGCACCAGTCCAGTTGCTTATCTGTTGGAAACACCTGTTAAGGAATCAATTTACAGCTCAGAGTTCAAAAATGGCCGCAACATATGTCAGGCTAGGGGCTCAATCAGTAGCCACTTTGGAAAAAGTAGCCCTTAGCAGCTACTGTGAGAGCAGATTCTTATTAATTATGTGCAAAACTGTAGTGCCTAGGAGCCCTGGCCATGGAGCAGAGTCCCAATGTACAAACACAGAACAAAAAGATACTCCCTGCCCAAAAAGCTTACGCCCACCAACCCCTTTCATACAGACCATTGGATAAGCAGCAAATGGGAATGGCCCAATGATAAATGGAGGCAAAGCAGTGGTGTAGACACCAAAGACGCCATTTCCCATTTCAACCCCTCTGAGCTGTCTTTAGGCCAAAGCTCCTAAAGAGACAATACACATTTTCCATGGTCTTGGATGAGTTGTAAAATGGGAGCACTGTCTTTATTCTGGTTTCTTAATAGTCCTGATATTTGGTAGAAAACTATTCTGTTGCCATGATCCCTGATGGGTTTTGCGCTCAGGTAGGTACAGCTACACATGCAGAAGTAGTAAGGTGATGAGCAGCCTATGACATTTGTCCCAAATGCAAAGTAATGCACCCTGAAAAACAATCGCAAAAAGACACACACAAGGATGGGGTCTACATTAGCAGTGACCGAACAAGAAAGATCTTGTGGTCAGTTCTCTGTAAACATCTGCTCAATGTGCAGCCGCAGTCAGGAAAGCGAACAATGTTAGGAGCCATTAGGAAAGGGAGAGATAATAAGGCCATGTCTACGTCAGGGCCGCCTGGAGGATTCAGGGGGCCTGGGGTCTTCGGCGGAGCGGGGCCCGTGCTGCCGAATTGCTGCCAAAGACCCGGCACTTCGGCGGCGGGTCCTGGGGCAGAAGGACCCCCCACCGTGGATCTTCGGGGCACTTCAGCGGTTGGTCCTGGGGCAGAAGGACCCCTCACTGTGGGTCTTTGGGGCACTTCGGCGGCAGGTCCCGGAGCAGAAGGACCTCCCCACTGCCGAATTGCCGCCAAAGACCCAGAGTGGTCCGGGAGCCCAAGCCCAGCAAGAGTTTTCCGGGGCCCTCGGAGCAAGTGAAGGAACCCGCTCCACGGCCCCTGAAAAACTCTCATGGCGGCCCCTGCGGGACCTGGGGAAAATTGCCCCACTTTCCCCCCCTTCTGGGCAGCCCTGGTCTACATTACCACTTACGCTGGCAAAACGTAGGTCACTCAAGCGTATGAAGAAAACACCCCCCCGCCCGAGTGACATACGTTTCGCCGGCATAAGCAGTACCGTGCACAGCGCTATGTCGACGGAAGAACTTCTCCCACCAGCATAGGTACCGCTGCTTGTTATTATGTCAACAGAAGAGCTCTTGCCTGTCGATGTAGAGTGGCTACACAAGCAATCTTACAGCGGCACAGTAGACATGGACATGGTCTAAACCAGTAAATATAATAATCCCAGTACATAAATCCATGTATATGCCCACACATTGAAACTGTGTGCAGTTCTGGTCACCCCATCTCAAAAAAGAACTGGAAAAGGTACAGAGAAGGGCAACAAAAATCATTGGGGTATGGAACAGCTTCCATATGAGGAGAGATTAAAAAGACTGGGACTGTTCAGCTTGGAAAAGAGACGACTAAGGGGAGATATGATAGAGGTCTATAAAATCACGACTGGTGTGGAGAAAGTGAATAAGGAAGTGTTATTTACCACTTCACATAACACAAGAACCAGGGGTCACCCAATTAAATTAACAGGTAGCAGATTTAAAACATACATAAGGAAGTACTTCTTCCCACAACACAGACAACCTGTGGAGCTCATTGCCAGGGGACATTGTGAAGGCCAAAACTATAAGTGGGCTCAAAAACTAGATAAGTTCATGGAGGACAGGTCCTTCAATGGCTATTAGCCAAGATGGTCAGGGAGGCAACCCCATGCTCTGGGTGTCCCTAAACTTCTGACTGCCAGATCCTGGGACTGGATGACAGGGGATGGATCACTCAATAATTGCCCTGTTCTTTCATTCCCTCTGAAGCACCTGCCATTGGCCACTGTTAGAAGACAGGATATTGGGCTAGCTCAGGGGTAGGCAACCTATGGCATGGGTACCGAAGGCGGCATGTGAGCTGATTTTCAGTGGCACTCACACTGCCCGGGTCTTGGCCACTGGTCCGCGGGGGTCTGCATTTTAATTTAATTTTAAATGAAGCTTCTTAAACATTTTTAAAATCTTATTTACTTTACATACAATAGATTAGTTATATATTATAGAGTTATAGAAAGACCTTCGAAAAACGTTAACATGCATTACTGGCACGCGAAACCTTAAATCAGAGTAAATAAATGAAGATTTGGCACATCACTTCTGAATGGTTGCCGACTCCTGGGCTAGATGGACCGTTGGTCTGACCCTGTATAGCTGTTCTTATGTTCTTCCATGAGTGCAACTCAAACCTCTCCCCCACACCATCAGGAATTCTGTATGTGCCTTGAATTTTACAAAGAGACTAATTTAAATCCATGCAGTAAGTTCCACAAACATATGATAAATGGCATTTATCATGCTTGCACCTTTCATCTCCCCACTCCTCTGGGGCTTCTTCTAACATCCAAATACGCAAGCAGCTTCAAAAAGCCACCTTAACTCTGGTTAGACATAGCAGGGCAGCAGACTGCCCATCCTGCACACAGAGCTCCCTCAACACTATTATTCGCATGGACAGAATCCTGGTGTCATTGCCAAGACCAGGCAATGGGAGTACAGCTAAAATCCCAGATGCCTAAAGGATCCTGTAGAAGAGTGGACTCATTGATGGTACGCCCCCCCATGGCAGGGCATTGTGTAGCAGCTCCTTCATCACCTAGTGCCGCCTGCTGACAGCTGCTCCAGACCTGCTGTGGTCTCGCTTCTCATGACACGACTCTCCAGGCAGATCACTTTAAAGTATCTCCCCTTCTAGGACAGCAAGAAGTCCAATAAACGAAACTCAGAAAAAACATAACTCTTCACCCCATACCCATGATCACTTCTCTGCAGACCCTTTACCACTTCCCGGGCTCTGCAGAATTAACTTCCTGACCTTGTGCAGCACCCTCAGGGCTTTCGCCTAGGCTCCAAACTCAATAGTCCTTCTCCACCTTGTCTCAGGGGTGTCCACACCCCCTTTTCCAGGAGAACCCAGACTCACTCTCTCTAGGCTCCAGGCCAGGGACCCTGCAGCAAGCAGCTAAGGCCTACTGTCTCCCTGGGCTTCTTCCTAGGTTGTCCTTCCTTCAGGCCCTCTCCCAGAGCCCCTCCCTGGGGGTACATACCTGCTTCTCCCTGGGTCTATCCTCCCCCTCTAGCCACCTGAGACACATTGCAGGGCTCTTCCCCTGCTTGCCTGGGCCTTTACCTGCTCATGTAAGCATGTACCTCACGGGCAGGCACACCCCCTGCTGGCTGGACATGGTGTAGCATCTCCCCTCCTCCAGCCCTGTAGTGGTCTGCCTCTTCCTGTGACTTGGGCACCTAGCGTTGCCGGATCACTTTTAACCCTATCTCTGCCAGGGAAACCCAAGTCCAGCCCAATTCCAGACTTTTGGGCTTGGCGGCCCTCGACTCCAGAGTTTTCATGTTCCCACTCTAGGCGGCTCAGCAGGGGAACCCAAACCCATGCTGTACACTGGGTTCCAGCCCAGAGACCCTCCATGTAGCAGATGAAGTCTGTTTGTTCAGACCCTCTGCTGTGTCCCTACCATGGCCTGCAGCCAGGCCTCTCCCACAGTCTTCCCCCTAGCTGATGCTTCTGCAGAGCCTAAGAGAGGGGATTCAAATTCACTGAGAAACAGAAAGGTTCTGCACCAGGCACATCTACCCCAAGGGAGCTCTGATACTTCAGAGTCTCTAGGTAGGTTCTGACCCCAGCCTGGCCTCTGCTTCTTCTCCCGGTCAGTCACAGCTGAGCTGCTCTTTTATCTCCTCCCTCCAGGCTTGACACCTCCTGCAGATGTAGCAGGGTGAGGATGAGTGAGCCCACAGCCCCTGCTTAACACCTCCAGGCTCCTGCAGGGCTGGTGCACCCATCACAGCTCATCATCCAGCTTCTCTCAACCAGATGCAGTCTGTCTCCAGTTAACCCTTTCAGTGCCAGCATGGAGACTAGAGCCCATCAGAGAATTCTTGCCTCCACCAGTTACCAATGGTCTCCACAGCCCTGCCAACCATGGCTCCTCAGCCCCAGATTAGACCCCTCCTTCCCTTTGGGCTGTGGCTGATTATTTCTGACAGTGCAGGCTCACAAGGGCCATATGCTCAGGTTGCTCCCAGGCCCAAGCTCAGATTCTCAGCACACCATGTCCCTGCAGCACAACTAGGGTGACCACCTGTCCCTAATCGAGTGGGACAGTCCCAAAATGCAGAGTCAAGTCCCGGGATGAATGACTCTGGGACAGCACTGGTTTAGGATTCCTTGAAGCCCTGCCCTGCGCCTGCCAGATGTTCGGGGCCGCACCAGCCTCTTCCTGGTGGGGGACTGACATGGGCCTTAGCTCCCCACCTGCCATGAGGCCCTGCCTCCTGCTCCTCCTCTTCCTCCTGAGGCCCCGCCTCTGGCCAGGCCAGAAGCTGGAGCTATGCAGTAGTAAGAACCACTCAGAATATCAGGGTTGGAAGAGATCTCAGGAGGTCATCTAGTCCAACCCTCTACTCAAAGCAGGACCAATCCCCAACTAAATCATCCCAGCCAGGGCTTCATCAAGCCTGACCTTAAAAACCTCTAAGGAAGGAGATTCCACCTCTCCTCATAAGTCATGTGCTCCAGCCCCCTAATCATTTTTGTTGCCCTCCGCTGGACTCTTTCCAATTTTTCCACATCCTTCTTTGTAGTGTGGGGCCCAAAACTGACACAGTACTCCAGATGAGGCCTCACCAATGTTGAATAGAGGGGAATGATCACGTCCCTCGATCTGCTGGCAATGCTCCTACTTATACAGCCCAAATGCCATTAGCCTTCTTGGCAACAAGGGCACACTGTTGACTCATATCCAGCTTCTCGTCCACTGTAACCCCAGGTCCTTTTCTGCAGAACTGCTGCCTAGCCAGTTGGTCCCTCTAGTCTGTAGCAGTGCATGGGATTCTTCCATCCTAAGTGCAGGACTCTGCACTTGTCCTTGTTGAACCTCATCAGTTTCTTTTGGCCCAATCCTCAATTTGTCTAGGTCTCTCTGTATCCTATCCCTACCCTCCTGATCCTATCCACTCCTCCATTCTACCACTCCTCCCCCTGCAGTTTAGTGTCATCTGCAAACTTGTGAGGTGCAGTCCACACCATCCTCCAGATCATTAATGAAGATATTGAACAAAACCGGCCCAGGGACCGACCCTTGGGGCACTCCATGCTTGATACTGCTGCCAACTAGACATGGAGCCATTGATCACTACCCGTTGAGCCGACGATCTAGCCAGCTTTCTATCTACCTTATAGTCCATTCATCCAACCCATACTTCTTTAACTTGCTGGCAAGAATACTGTGGGAGACTGTATCAAAAGCTTTGCTAAAGTCAAGGAATAACACGTCCACTGCTTTCCCCTCATCCACAGAGCCATTTATCTCATCATAAAAGGCAATTAGGATAGTCAGGCATGACTTGCCCTTGGTGAATCCATGCTAACTGTTCCTGATCACTTTCCTCTCCTCTAAGTGCATGAGAATTGATTCCTTGAGGACCTGCTCCATGATTTTTCCAGGGACTGAGGTGAGGCTGACTGGCCTGTAGTTCCCTAGATCCTCCTTCCCTTTTTCAAAGATGAAGTCCAGAGTCCAGGCTGCTATGGGGAGCCCCGAAGTCCCCAACCCTCCACCTGCCCTGGGCGGTGCACACTGAGGGGGTGGGGACACGGGCCAGGGCTGCTCTTGGGCACCCCAGGCCCTCACCCAGGGCAGGTGGAGTGTCTGGGGATCCTCACAGCCGCCCAGGCTCCATGGGTGGCTCTTACCTCTGCCTGGCGCTAGCCTGGCCAGGAGGTGGGCCTCAGAGGGAAGAGGAGGAGCAGGGCAGGGCCACAGAGCAGGCGGGGCTCAGGCATGTGTCCCATTTTTGCACTCTGGAAATGTGGTCATCTAAACGCAATACATGCTCTCTCCTCCAGCCCTGTCCTCCAGTCACAGGAAAGCTAGCTACTGGAGGAGAGGTGGGCTTTCCTGCCAGCTCTTTAGCCAACCTAGGGCTTTGGATAGGTGGAGAGGCCAGCTTCTCCTGTGCACTCACCAGGGGTGAAAGTAATTTAAAGGGCTTACTGGTACTCTGGAGTCCTGAGCAGGGGGCGTGGCCTCAACCAAAAGAGACGTGGCCTGGACCAGAAGAGGCAGGGGCCTTTAAATTCCCCGAGCACTTTAAATCAAGATTTAAAGGCTCTGGGGCTTGGGCTATGGGTGGGAGCCCCAGGGCCTTTAAGTCATCCCCGGAGCTCCCAGCTGCAAAGGTGGCTGGGAGCCCCAGGGCTCAAGTGCAATTTAAAAGGCCCAGGGCTCCCACTGCTACCAAGTGGAGCTCCAGGCCCTTTAAATCACCAAGGGAGCCCTGCTGCTGCTACCCCAGGGCTCTGGCAGTGGGACTCCAGTGGCACTTTAAAGGTCCTGGGGCTCCCCGCAGGGGCTGGAGCCCCTGGCCCTTTAAACCCTACCCGAGCCCTGGTGCTCTGGCAGTGGGGCTCGGGTGGTGCTTTAAAGGACCCGGGCTCCTCACAGCGGCAGAGTCCCGGGTCCTTTAAAGCGCCACGCAAGCCTTGCTGCCTGAGCCTCGGGGCAGTGGTGGCAGGGCTCTGGCAGGTATTTAAAGGGATTTATTTCCAGATGTTCTCTTGTGCGGGGACTGAGGCCAAGAAATGATGTCACTCCCTTCTTTTATAGTCTTTCCATTAGTGGGAAACCCTTTGTTTTAAGCTAAGTTCCCAGCCCAGCTGCTGGAAAAATACAGGTACCAAAATGGAGTCTAGCAACATGCGATCTGGTCATATGCCTTTGCATGTTCCTGATGAGTCATAGCAGCCATTGTCCATAGGCTGTCTGAAGCAGTCTCAGGAAGGTTCACTACTTTGAATAGGCCCCCTCACAATTAGCTGTCTAGACTGGAAGAATCTTGCCTAGTGGGTGTCACCCCAGTATAACCACACTTGAACTCCAGATACGTAGTCTAAATTCATAACTCCAGATACAAAAATGTTACATGCATAGAAATAGGATAATTGTATTTAGCAAATCATAACTTTTCCAATGACACCTTACAGGACACATTCTGTGCAAGGTACATCATAATTCCATTATAATCATACCACGATGATGAATATGGGGTGCAGTGTCACATTATGTATCTAGAATAGCGTACTCATGACTGGTACTATGTCAAGCACACCTCACAACAGGGAGGGGCTCCCCCAAAGCCAATTGTTTATACAAACTTAATTTCAGGAACCAGTTCATTGCCCATCCAGGAAGAGACAATGTTGGACCATTAGTAGTGTGATACAGCATGGCCAGAGGGCAGCATAAGAGTGTTAGCAGGGGGCCTTATTCCCTGCCAAGGGAGGAAGGTTTGCTTTAGATTAACTAGAACAGCTGTGGCCAATTAGAGCACCTGACTCCAGTTAGAGCACCTGACTCCAGTCATGGGATATAAACCCCTGCTTCAGTCAGACAGGGGGTGGTAGTTGAAGGAGAAAGGTTGGATTGGAGCAGAGTGCAGATTGCAGAAGAGAAGAGTTTGTCCAGAGAGAAATAGAAGGTTTGGAGGAGTGCTGCGGTGGATTGGGAAGCCCAACAGAAACCCTAGGTAAGGGGCACCAGGCTTGTATAGAAGAGAGGCGAGAAGCCCTTCACAAGCTGACGGGTATGAGAGGGAAGTAACCCAGGGGAAGAAACCGCTAGTCAAGTGGTTCACCACAACCCCAGGGCCCCTGGGTTGGGACCTGGAGTAGAGGGCGGGCCCAGGTCCCTCCCTCTCCACTCCCCTCCTCCAAGGACACTAGGGGAGTGATTAAGAACTGGTTCAGAGGCAAGCAATATCGCCCTGAACCTACCCCAGAGAAGAGAAAGCGCGAGACCCAGAGAACAGTACCGGCAATTTGCCACAGTAGGAATGGGAAAACATTGAAACAACTTGAAACTGAAAAGAAAACCCCAATCTTGAAAAAATGAAATTCTTTCCTAGAAAACTAAATGCCCCTTTCTCCACCAGGACTCACCAAAGTCTGAGTGAGAAAAAACAACCTGCAAACCCTCAAAAGAAAAGGGTTTTGAAGGGAAAGAAATCGAAAAAGCAAGGACCATCATTTAAGTAGGGTGCTGGCCATGAAAGGCTGGATCCCCTCTGGGAGAGAGGCCACACTGGGAAACTGTTCTGAGGAAATAGGTAACTGACATGAGAAAAGGGAATTTGTCTAATATTTAAGTGTGAAGCCTGAAGCTGCATTTTTGTGTTTAGTTTCTGTGGACCTTGTCCGTGTTGCTTTTCCTCACTATCTCATTTCTAGGGACTTACTAAATTCACAGTCCATTTCAGTCAATTTCACAGTGATAGGATTTTAAAAATTGTAAATTTCATGATTTCAGGTATTTAAATCTGAAATTTCATGGTATTGTAATTGTAGGGGTCCTGACCCAAAAAGGAGTTGGGTATGTGTGTGACATTATCTGATTAAAATACAACCATACAGATCATTGTTGAAACCACTGCTATATATTTGCAGCAAATATTGTACAAAGGTTGTCAAGTGAGGGGGTCTATGAAGAGGTTATGATTTGCTGATTATGATTATGCTATCTCTATGCATTTTGACAAAGTTCCTCCTCTACCTTGGTGGGTCCTACGCTTATTGGCAGATTTGCTCACCTCAGTGATCTTCCCCTCTGGTGGAACCCACAGTCTGGGTCAACTCCTCCTGTGTCTGATCAGGAGTTGGAAGGTTTGGGGGGGAACCCAGGCCTGCCCTCTACTCCAGGTTCCACCTCAGGGCCTTGTGGATTGCAACTGTCTATTGTACCTCCTGTAACAGCTGCATGACAGCTGCAACTCTCTGGGCTACTTCCCCATAGCCTCCTCCAAATATCTTTATCCTCATCACAGAACTTCCTCCTGGTATCTGATAATGCTTGTACTCCTTAGTCCTCCAGCAGCACTCACTCTCAATACCTCTTACTCCCAGCTCCTCATGTGCCCACCACAAACTGAACTGAGCTTGTCTTTAAACCCAGGTGCCCTGATTAGCCTGCCTTGATTGGCTGCAGGTGTTCTAATCAGCCTGTCTGCCTTAATTGGTTCTAGCAGGTTCCAGCCCCTGCTCTGGTCACTCAGGGAACAGAAAACTACTCATCCAGTGACCAATATATTTGCCCTCTACCATACTCCTGTACCTCATTGTTCTGGGTCTGTCACAGCATGTATCATTTTTGTATGTGAAGTTATAAGTATTGGCTCTATACTTGGATTTCATATGTTTGCTCCTGGGGTAATGCCCACAAGGTAGCTAGCCAGCACATCTTGGAGGGACTGATCAAATTAAGTGGTTCATCAAGAAACACTTGGTTGACAATGGACCGTGGAAGATGCCCATCTACACTGAGTGGACTGTCATGTAAACGTGCTGTCTGGAGTGTAGGTAATGACTTCCTGCAATGACTGAAGGAAATTGGGCATGAACATGTGATTTGCTCATGTGACTCCAAACTCTGTCTTCTTGTAATTTTCCACAGTAAGAACAATGGGATGCCCTCCACATGGCAAATGCTATAAAAGGCCCTGGAAATACCTCCACTTTATCTCCAATCCTGCTTCTTACCTCTGGAGGAACTTTGCTACAAACTGAAGCTCTGAACAAAGGACTGGAAGACCCATCCAAGCGGTAGATGTATTCCAGAGCCTTGACTTAAGCCAGTAGTTTATTCCATCACTGCTACAAGCCTGAACCAAGAACTTTGCTATTACTGTATGCAATTGATTCCATTTAACCAATTTTAACTCTCACCTTTCTTTCTTTAAATAAACCTTTAGATTTTAGATACTAAAGGATTGGCATCGGTGTGATTTTTGGGTAAGATCTGTTATATATGGACCTGGGTGTGCAGCTGGTTCTTTGGGATCAGAAGAACCCATTATTTGATGAGATTGGTTGTAAAGAGCCACTCATCTCTGAATCCAGTGTTTTTAGTGGTGATATAAGAGGAAACTGCCTCTATGTTTTATTGTTAGCCAGTGTGGTAAAACAGAGCTTACTTTTGTGGCTGGTTTGATATATCTTATAAAAGAATAACCACCAGTTTTGGGTTGTGTTTGCTCTATTTCTCAACAGTTCATCCTGAATTTGGCGTCCTCAGTTATGATCCACTAAGGCACAGTTATAGGGGGGTGCAAGGTTTTTGTAGGGGGGTTGCCGTACTGCTACCCTTACTTCTGCATTGCTGCTGCTGGTGGCACTGCCTTCAGAGCTGGGAAGCTGGAGAACTGTAGCTGCTGACTGGGACCCCAGCTCTGAAGGCAGAGCCGCCACCAGCACAGAAGTAAGGATGGCATGGTATGGTATTGCCACCCTTACTTCTGTGCTGCTGCTGGCGGGGCGCTGCCTTCAGAGCTGGGCACCCAGCCAAAAGCTGCTGCTCTCCAGCTGACCAGCTCTAAAGGCAGCGCAAAAGTAAGGGTGGCAATACCGCAATCCCCCTAAAATAATCTTGTGACTCCCCTGCAACTCCTTTTTGGGTCAGGACTCCCAGTTTGAGAAATGCTGATCTGCTCCATGAAGTCTGTGTAGGCTAAAAGCACAGAAAAGACCAGATTTCACAGCCCATGACACATTAGCGGGGCCCTACTCATCTTTGAATCTAGGATTCTTCTATTAAATACACTTAGTGTTTGTTGTTACCCTAAGGTGTGTGAACAGTGTGGAGTGTGTTTGGCAAAGCGAACTGGTACTTGGGGGCTGGTGGCATTCCGTTGGCAGTGATGAACAGAGGGGAATAGCCCCAGTGTCTGGTAGGTAAGAATTTGGGGTAGATGGATTTGGGACGACTCGGCACTGAAAGGGGTTGTTGGGGTCACTCTGCAAGATGAAACTAGGCTGGTGGAAGCCAAGAGACTCTTATGCTTGTAGGGTGGCTCCTAGAGTCAGAGCTCTAAGCCATAGCAGCATGGCATTAAGGTACCCACGGTTACAAGGCAGAAACCCTTTACTGGTCTGGGTGATCCTTAAAATGTAACAGTATCTAAATGGGGAACTCATATTTAATAAGGGGTTCTTCAGTCCAACAGAGAAAGGTCTAACACGATCCACTGGCTGGAAGCTGAAACTAGACAATTTCAGACTGGGAATAAGGTGTACGTTTTTAACAGTGAGAGTAATTAACCATTGGAACAATTTACCAACGGCAGTATTGCCAACCCCAAATGTTCAGAAATTAGGAGTTAGGCTCCCCCAAAATCATGAGATTGGCTTTAAAATCATGAGATTTGATAAAAACAATAGATTGGTATTCTTCTGCCTTCTGAGCCTTTAGGGTGCACTAGGGTCACATTTTGGAGCTTTCTCCACAGCTAGACACTTAAAGAAAAAGTAAGAATGAAGGCTGAAATCATCAAATCTCCACTTGACTCCAGGAGCTGGGGCTTTAAGGAAAACAATAATGATCATGAGACTTACGACAAAATCACACGAGTTGGCAACACTCCATCAGAGACCAGTTTAAAATCAAGACTGGATGTTTTCCTAAAGGATCTGCACTAGGAATTATTTGGGGGCAGTTCTCTGGCCTGTGTTACACAGGAGGTCAGATTAGATGATCACAATGGTCCCATCTGGCTTTGGAATCTATGAACCAGAGGTGAAGCCTTTGCTGCAGGTGGGTGCCACTGGCAGCCCAAGGCGCTTTCACTTGCCACTGCTGCTTTGTTCAGCAAAAATACAAGCTAATACACTCTGGCTTCTGATCATGTGCTCAGCACCAGTATGACCACAAGGAGCATTTTCCCTCTAGCTGCTGTTTGAATCCAGCTTGCACCAGGGTAGATAGAGGCCAATCACGACAGGTTGGGGCGCGGCATGAGCGCTGGGGAAAGGTTATGCTTGATTATTGTTTCGTACAAAGCTCTTTGTCTTGGGCTTTGCCTGCATGCTGGTAGGAATCCACACAAATTGGCATTTCTCTGTGGAAGGGAAGGGACTCTTTGAAGCCTCCAGGGAGTCCCCTACTGGGGGCCCTGGTGTCTGGAGACCTGGAAAGGTAAAGGAGAATTTCATCTCTCGTTATAAAAAGCCGGCTGCTAGACAGCCTTGAAAACGTAAAGTGGTACAGACCCATCACGAGGGTTGAAAGGATCCAGCCATTGGGCTCTCTCTTGACAGCGAGAGACTGAGGGGAATAAAGTTTCCTACGTCTGGCCACACCTCCGCTTTTCTGTAAAATGAGTCAGCAAAGTTTGGGGTGCAGTCCCTCAAATCATCTTATGAGTGTTTCCCTGCCCCCATCTCTGTGCTAGGGGTCCTCACAGCAGCCTGGAACTGGTGATGTTTGAGTGGGGCAGGTAGCGATGAGTTGTCACCTGAAAAAACCCAGGCCAGCCTTGCATGAAAGTGATCAAGGCTGGGTGTGTGTGTACAGCTCCTAGTGCAGCAGGGTCCGGAGCCACATAGGTGCTATGCCAGTACAAATAATCACTAATAATAGTTATGTCTTGGCAATGAAACCCAGGCAATGAGTGGAATTCTAGTCACCTGGGTAAATTGGGGTGCTAATCTGGGCATTTAGTGCCAGGCCAATTGATAGTTACTGCACAAGAAATGGACAAAGGGCTGGGTCTGAAGACAAGCAGGTTTAGGGAGAGGATTTACCTTGGAGCTGGGAGAAAGGCAGCAGGTGCGGAGGAGCACTCAAGGTCAGCTGCAGAAATCTGCTAGGGGCAGCAGAAGTACAGAGCTCCAGCAGGTATCCAGGAACAGGAGAGATCAGAGGAGTTGCAGAGGGACCAGGGGACAGTCAGCAGTGGGACAAGCAAGATGGTCATTGAATGGCAGTGGAAAGAGGGGGTAAACATTGGCTCCCTGTTAAAAAGGAAACCTTCGCAAGGCTAGAAGTGCACAAGCTGAACCAGGGGAGATGGGCAGTTCACACTGGGAGGATAACATGTCACTAACATGGGGGGGAGGGATAGGTCAGTGGTTTGAGCATTGGCCTGCTAAACCCAGGGTTGTGAGTTCAATCCTTGAGGGGGCCATTTGGGGAACTGGGGTAAAAATCTATCTGGGGATTGGTCCTGCTTTGAGCAGGGGGTTGGACTAGATGACCTCCTGAGGTCCCTTCCAACTCTGATAATCTATGATTCTATGAACAGCCTGTGTGGAACAAGAATAATCCATGAGATGCCCATCTCCTACAGCCATTGCTCACAGGAGTAACCCTCATGACTGTAATGGGGCCATTCATATGAGGAAGGGCTACAGGATCAGGCCCTGGATGCAATCTGTATGGGTGAGAGGTGTGGTTGTGTGATAGCATAACCCACTGGCTAGCATGTGGTAGGAATCTCTCTCTGTGCCAAAGACACTGGCCCCAGCTATGCTATAGGGCCTGACTCTTTAGCTCAAGCTGCACAGACTGAGGGTTTGAGCTGTGGAGGCCCCCAGTTCAGCTTCAGGTTCCCTCTATCAGCCAAGAGGGCAGCCATCATGGTAGTATTGTGCATACAGGGCCTGCGCCTCAGTCCAGCCAAACTCTGCTCAGTGCAAAGCTGGAGGGAAGAGGAGGAGAAGGGTGGCTTTAACCCACCTTTATGAGTCACCAGGCTTAGAGCTAGCCAGTGGTGGTCCAGTTGTGGTGTTAAAATGGTCCCAAGGCACCATTCTTGCAACTGGGGCTCAGCAGGTCAGAAGGACATTGCCCTGCCTGTGGGAATGACCCCTCTGAGAGGGGCAGGGGTAGAGTTGCTGAAGCTGCAGTTCAGGGATTTCAGTAAGTGGGGAATCCTCAGGGGACCTGATCAGCTGATTTTATGGCTGCTCTGTGCTATCAGAGCAGCCCAAAGCAGATGGCAGAATAGGGCCTGGATGGGTCTGTCTACACTGCAGCTGGGAGTGAGTTTCCCAGCCCGAGTCAGCAGACTCACCCTAGCTCAGCTGAAAAGAGCAGGGTGGACCTTGTGGCACTGGCAGAGGCTTGGGTGGCTGGCCCTAGCCCCCACCAGTGCCGCAGTGTCCACATTGCTCTTTTCAGCACCCTCACTCAAGCCAAGCTAGCGTGAGGCTTCCAGCTGCAGTGTAGACATACCCACTCTGGCCTGAAGTGTGTGCTCCTCATCCCACTTACATAGATATCAGTGGAATTCACCCTGGCAGGGCACTCAGGCCTGCAGTTGTCCGTATTGCAAGAATTTCTATCCGGAGAGGATATAGAATGTGCAAGGACACCCAGCTTGGGCCAGAATCACACAAACGGATGGCATGACAGGGTGGTGTCAGTACTGTGGGCTACCAATAGCCGGCTCAGAACAGCAATGGGCAATGAGTGCAGTGAAGCACCAACATCTACAGCAGTAGCCCCCAAACTGTGAGGAGTGCCTCCCTAGGGCATGCAGAGGAACGTTTGGAGGGGTGCGCAGTGGGACTTGGGCCAGCCTCCATGGTGGGCAGAGAAGAAGCACCACCCAGCCCAGCTCTGCCCCCAGCTGCAGCTCCACTCTGCCCCCTGCTCCACCGTGAGCCCAGCTCAACCCCCACCGCAGTTCCATTCCTCCCCCTGCTCTGCCTCCAGCCCAGCTCTGCCCTCATTCTCTCTCCATCCCCAGCCGAGCTCCACCTCTAGCCCCAGCTCCTCCTCATTCCCAGTTTGGCCTCAAGCTCTGCCTTCAGCCCAAGTTCCACTGTGCAGTAATGGACGGGAGGCATGGACAGATTCCATTACTGGTAAGGGGGAGGAGTGACAGGAAAAGTTTGGGCACCACTGATCTACAACATCCATGATGGGATGTCAGTTCCTCAAACATAAGGCGGGTATGTTTCATGTTGAGACAATTCCTTGTCACTAGCTGCTTCTTTGAGTGGTCCTTCTATAGCATAAAGAGGGAGAGGGTTCTCTCAAGTAGGGCCCAGTCCTCTGGGGTGCTGAGTACCTGCTGGAAGTTGCGGTGGGCCCCTGATTTTCAACAGTTTCACTGGGAGTTGAGGGTGCTCGGCATTTCACAGGACTGGGCCCTTTCTCCTGACTGACCTGCTGCTCTAATGTCTTGGATGGATGTCCTAAACCCCTGACCATCGACTAGCTAATGACAACACATTCTTATGCTGCAATGATACTGGTTGAAATTCTTGGAGAGTTTCATTGAACTGGTCTGAACTGGAATCAGATCTCTGTCCTGCTCATGTAGTTGAATTCTTCTTCTCCAAAAAAAAAAGCAGTTATTTTCCTAAATCACCTCAGCCTGCAAACATAGCAGTTTGGCAAAGGGTTGGGGTCGAAGATCTTTCAAAAGAGGCGTGATGCTTACGTTTTCAGAAGGGAGAATGCCAGTATTAGAGGCTGGGCAAAAAAATCTGAAAAGTGAAAACAAGAAAAAATGGTTTCATGAAAAAATGTGACAATTTTTGGGCAAAAAAATATGTTTCTGTTAGAGCTGGCTGAAAAATGGGGAGCACCATGCAAGGGAAGGCAAAAACCTGGAAAGCAAGTGGCCATGTTGAGCAGCTAGAAGTGGCTGTGCTTTGAGAAAGCTATAAAGAGTTTGAACACACATGAAGCAGCAGTAGCAGTGTTCTACTTGCCAATGGTAATGAGGAATGCCAGAAAACAGTTGAATTTCTTTTGGTGATTGGACCAAGGAGACTGGCTTTGCTGAAGGACCTTGTGTCAATGCAAGTTAGGCACTTACATACCTTTGAGAATCTGGGCCTTAGTCCTTATTCATGTAAAACTCCCATTGAAGTCAATGGAAATTTTACAGAAGACATATGGGATTGGGCCTGTAGTTTCCAGGATTGTAGGCAACACCATTGTATCTAGTGGTCTGAGTTTCAAATGTCTGGTTTTCATGTATGAAGCTGGCACTGCATAAGAAGAACAGCTGAGTGCATGGAGCAGGGAGCTACATGGCAAGTTACTGAGTACAGCACAGAGAGAAAATCTGCCTTGGGCAGGAACCCTGGGCATTGTGAATAGTTTTGAAAGCAATGGACACAGTTTGAAAATAACGTAACCAATCTCAGTTCTCTACTGTGGCCGCATGGGGCACATCAGTGCTACAAATACAAAGTATTAGCATTCTGTTAGTGCACCCAGTGGAGAAGTTGACTTGGGTCTGTTTGCCCATTGCTTTGTTTCCCAGCCAGGGCTGGCTCCAGGGTTTTTGCCTCCCCAAGCATCAAAAAGGAAAATAAATAAATAAATAAATAAAAGCCGTGGTTGCGATCTGCTCTACTGCTGCCGCTTCAGTCTTCAGCGGCAATTCAGCGGCAGGTCCTTCACTGCGAGAGGGAGTGACGGACCAGCCGCCGAATTGCCGCCGAAGAGCCAGACGTGCCATCCCTCTCCGTTGGCTGCTCCAAGCACCTGCTCACTGGGCTGGTGCCTGGAGCCGGCCCTGTTCCCAGCTTCGGTTTGTCTGTTGTTATAGATTAGACAAGCACAGCAGAGATTTGGGGCATGTTCACAGTGGGCGCAGGTTGAGCCGGAGGTAACAACATGGGCTATCCTATCCCAGCAGAAGGGGAAGCAGAGTCATTGCAGAGCTGATGTGCCATTTTCTGACGGATCAGTTTTCCACTGCAAAGTGCTGTTGTGTTGAAATTGAAACATTTCAAGATTTTGACTTTTTGTCCCAGTTTGGGACAAAACCAGATCTCAAAATCTGACAGTTTCCAGTGGGATGGAAATTCTGAATTTCAACCAGCTCTAGTCATCACTCAGGCATTAATCTCAAGTGTCATGCCCCAGGAATGCTAATAAGAGCTAATGCGACAATGGGTCCAGTGCTCTACGTAGGCCCCTTTGAAGTCCCAGCCATAATGAACAAAGAACAATGGGGACTAGTGAAGGAGTTCACCCAGTTACAGAAGCAGCAAACACCCTAGAGCTAGCATCAGTACTCCCCCTGTTCCTGAATGCCAGGTGTCTCTGGCAGTGATAAATTACTGTGCAGAGTGCTGGTCGCCTTTGCTAGAATCCCTCCTTGAATCATTTCAAAAGAGGTAAAAATGGGAATAGCCACGGTAATGCCCCAAATAGTCTGAGATAGCTAACCCTGAGGTGGTGTCTATGCAAGTATCAGCGTGATTCGACCAGGCTCACCTGCAGTTTTGGCTTGAAGAGTGTCCCCTGCTAGAGTGGGAGCTGGGAACTCACGCAGCTCGCCAGATGGCAGCGAGAAGCCTGACACGGATGAGTCGTGCACCCTGGCGAAAACAGAAAGAAACCATGCACAGATTGAGTGAGATAGATGCCTTTAGGTGCAGTATTTGAAGCTGTGAAATTCCACAAAAAGCGAGCGAGTTAGGAACAAGACTTACCATAAAACCAACCATAAACCCTTATTAAGATCATGGGCCCAAGACAGGGGACCTCTCTACATAGGGAAAGTGAGTGACAGAACTACAGCGGTATTATTATACTGCTGTAGTTCTGTTGGTCAGTTTCCCTCTGGAAACAAGCCCTAGGTTGCTTTCTCTAGCAGCTGCCAGACTGCAGTGATGAACTGTGGTATTGTCAGCATACACATATGATATTCAATACATACATTTTTTTTCAGGGACAGGCTAATGCAGCTGCTTTTTCAAGGTTTACTCTAGAAGCTGATGGCTGCTGATACACCCACCAAGCGTCCTTCCTTCTGGAACATGTTATCCCTTTGGACATGGGAGGAGCAACCTGGTTTCAAGGGAAGGCAATTAAAATCTTTGTAACATATTAGATAATCAGATAGATTAACTGTGTCTCTAACTCGTTTGCTAGATATTATGCTTCTCTGGGCAAGGACTGTGATGTCACCTATCAATGTAGAAGTGCCTGGCAAACTGGGAGCTACCGTAGTCTAAGTAAAAAATCATAATTAACAATAATAATTCCCCTAGATGGAAATCATTGGGATTTATGGAACATTTCTTGTGGCTGAGGTACACGCAGAAATACGTGAATAACCCAGATTAGCTGCTAAAATGCATTCAGGAGGTAGGATCAGTAGACAGAAGACCCTTCCAGTGCTCATAGGTTAATGTCCCACACGGACACACTTATCCATGGGTGTATATTAGCTACCCTGTCTGACTTTTCAGAGGTCAAAATCTTAGGACTGACCATTAGGAATCTCTTAAAGACCGGCTCAACAAGGAGATGTCAATGGGGTGTCCACCAGCTGTGTATAAATATTTATAATGTTCATCTCCACTCTGGATAGTGGCTGTTGATCATGACAGTGATTCACAGACACTCCCTTGTGTTCGGCGTTGAAGCAGTGGCCACATTTGTTGCCATTTTGGCATTTACCAGCGATGTATTTCACAAGCCGTGATCATTTTTTGTGTGTTCTAGAATGGACCCATATATGATATTTGAGAGATATACAATACACACCTGATAATATAATGTGAATGGAGGCAGTGTGGTCTGGTGCCAAAGCACTGGACTGGGACTCAGGAGAACTGGCTTTTATTCATCTTGTGTCACTGACCTGCTGAGTGCCCTTAGGCCAGTCATTTCACCTCTGTGTCGCTGTTTCTCATCCCACCCTTTGTCTGTTTAGACAGTAAGTTCTTCAGGGCAGGGTGTGTGTCTATACAGTACCTTGCACAAAGGGGCCCTGATCTCAGGTGGGGCCTGTATATGCTACATAAAGGAAGTTATAAATATCAATATTATACACAAGGCGGGTGAGGTAATATATTTTATTGGACCAACTTCTCTTGGGGAAAGAGACAAGTTTTTGAGATTACCCAGAGCTCTGTGTAAACTTGGAAGTGTCTTTCACCAACAGAAGTTGGTCCAATAAAAGATATTACCTCACCCACCTGGTCTCACTAATGTCCTGGGACCGACATAGCTACACCACTGCAGACATGTTCACCAGATAAGGCTGTAGTACTCACAGACTTCACCACATGCCATGAACAAGATAAAGCCCTAGTTTATCATTGCCTCATCTCTAGCATTAGTTTGCTTGTTTTATTGAGATGGGGTTGCCTTGTTGAACACGTTCTACCCAAGGTATCCTTTGAGCCTTGACATCTTCAAATAAAGCTCCAAGCAAGCTATGAGAAATTAACTGGTTCTTTCTTCAGGGCTTTCCTAGCACTGTCTAAAGCATTTTTTGGTTGATACTGCTCATACAAATGCATGTGTGGGTGCAGCTGTGTTGGTCCCAACATCATATGTCATGTTACACAGCAAAACGTGCGTATTGTGCTCTATGACAGACAGCGCTTTCCCCCCTGGAAATACAGCCTTTAACACCCAGTTGTCTCAGCTGTCCAGTGATAAATAAGCCAGGCTACAGCAATCAAGCTGCTCCTCAGGAATGAAATGAAGATGGGATTTCAGATATCCAGCACTGGATACCTAATCAATGGAAAGGCTGCATGGTCCAGTGGCCCCAAGGAGGGGCACCAGGAACCATTGAATTCGGACCTGGTGGTTCTTCAACTTTTGAGATCTCTGGTCTGTTTTCAGAGCTGCTGAGTGACTGTAGCTCCCACTGCTTTCAACTGGAAACCAGGCCCCTCCGTGGCTTGAGCTGAGCACCCTGAAACTGAGGGACCTCAAATCAGTGATCACGAGCTCTAGTTTCTCTGGATCTCTGTTTTGCTGTTGAGGACATGAGGATAATGACACTTACCGAACTTTCCCAGGTGTTAGGGTCAGCTTGTCACTGTGTGCAAAGCACCCGCATGGCATTAATTGTGTCACCAAGAGTCAGTTGCATGATGCTTGCGGAGAACCTTAGGTAAGGTGATGAGTTACTGTTATTTATGTATGGGGCTGTGGGACATCTAACCTGTGGTTGGACATGAGACAGTGATGTAACAACAAGACTGTGTAATGGCCTGTTTGGGTTGGTAAGAGCCATCATGGAATGGTCCTTGGGTTTCCAGCCATCAGGCAAGGACTGGTGGAAGGGAGACATGAGGCTTGCCAGCTGGAAGTGGGCTTTTCCAGGAGCTAGCTGAAGATGTCAGGAGGGGACTCATTCATGGGTTTACTTGTGACAAAGAAGGTAAGAGTTCATTCATCGGTTTTGGAGTGGAGCTGTGGTGACTGGTTTTTCCTGCAGTGGCTTTCGAAGGGCATCTACCATAGCTATCAGCGACACCCTGCTCTGGGGGATGGGCCATTGGAATAAGGGAGCAGAATGAAGGGTGGCACAAGGTCAACTTTCCAAGTCTGACATTTAGCAGCAGCAGTTACCCAAGCACAGGACAGGGGAAACTTGGGGTTATGCCAGTGCAATATAATGATACAGTCTTCTGTACTCTCTGTGAGCCCTTGGGAAGCAGATAAGCTGAAAGCATGGCTGTAGTCTATGCATGGGGTGATCAATCTCCAATGAGTACACCACATCAGAGGTTAGCACTTACCAAAGGCCTCAGGATGGGCAAGAAGGCTCCAATTGGTTTATTTTGTACAGCCTTGTCACACAGCCTGTCCTTATGTCCAGGTTGCATGAGAAGTGTAAATTACTCCTCTGATCCACATACAGTCAATTTGTGGAACTCCTTGCCTGAGGAGGTTGCGAAGGCTAGGACTATAACAGTGTTTCAAAGAGAATTAGATACATTCATGGAGGTTAAGTCCATTAATGGCTATTAGCCAGGATGGGTAAGGAATGGTGTCCCTAGCCTCTGTTTGTCAGAGGGTGGAGATGGATGGCAGGAGAGAGATCACTTGATCATTACCTGTTAGGTTCACTCCCTCTGGGGCACCTGGCATTGGCCACTGTTGGTAGACAGGATACTGGGATAGATGGACCTTTGGTCTGACTCAGTACGGCTGTTCTTATGACTCCACAAGGCCTTGGTGTCCCTGGAGCACAAGGGCCCTGGGTTGGCGGAGGCTGTGCCTCCATCACCCCCTTCTCACAGTCCTTTGAACAAGAGAAGAGCTTTAATTCACACTAGGGCGCAGCAGTGGGTTGTGGTGGGCAGGAACCACTACAGTGGGGTCCTGGGGGCCTGATCTATTGATGTCAATGGAAGTCTTGCAGCAGATTTCATGCTCGCTTCCCAGCAAGAGCAGCCTAGTATTTGGTGAATCCCTGCCCCCATCTCCACCCTGCTACAAGGATAGGGGTTGCCAACTCTCCTGGTTTGGCCGGGAGTCTCCCATAATTGGGCTCAATCTCCCAGTACTGAAGCCAATCTGTGAGATTTTAGGCCACTAAAAGTCCAGCAGTGCAGTAGGGCTAAAGCAGGCTACCTGCCTGCCCTGGCTCTGTGCAGTTCCCAGAACTGGCCGGCATGTGCAGTGGTGGATCCTAGGTGGAGGTGCAGCCAGGGGTCTCCACGCACTGCCCCTGCTCTGAATGCTACTCCGCAGCTCCCATTGGCCGGAAACAGAGAACCGCGGCCAATGGGAGCTGCAGCAGTGGTTCCTTCAGGCAGGGACAGCATGTACCATGCAGAGCTGTCTGGCTGCCCCTGAGCCACTGACAGACATGCCACTGCTTCCTGGAGTCTATGAGTCTGAGTCCTCCAGCACCCCAACCTCCCATCCCAGCCTTGAGCCCCCTCCTGCACCCAAGCTCCTTCCTGGAACCTGCACACCTCATTGTCTCCCACACCCCAACCTCCTGACTCAGCCCTGAGCCTCCTCCCACACTCCAAACACACTGGCCTCACCCCCCAGCCCAGAGCCTGCACCCCTTCCCACACTCCAACCCCCTGACCCAGTCCTGAGCTCCTCCCACACTCTGAACACATCTGCCCCACTCCCCAGCCCAGAGCTGCACCCCCTCCCCCACCCCAACTCCCTGTCCGAGCCCGGAGAAAGTGAGTGAGGGTGGGGGAGAGTGAGCAACAGAGGGGGTGCGGGGCTGGAGTGAACAGGGGGCGGGGCTTCAGAGAAGGAGTGGGACAGGGATGTGGCCTGGAGGAAGGGCGGGGCATGGGGCAGGGCAAGGGTGTTTGTGAGTTAGTGCGATTAGACAGTTGGCAACCCTATGCAAGGGACTCTGTAGCTGCTTTGGCCTGCTGCAAAACTCCTCGTTGGCAGATTTTCCAATTTGAGAGTCAGGTAGAAGCCAGACTGGACCCCAGGATGGATTTGACACTTCATCTAAAAAATGCAGGGCCAAAGCTAAATCCTGAATGCTAGCGGAGCAGAGCAGAGAGAGCCAGCTCAGGGGAACAGAGGTGGTTTCAGCTGCTATTTGAAATGAGAGGAGCTGTGGCAGAGAGATATGAGAAGGCTGGAGAGAAGTAGATTCTGGTGTGGAGGCTGGTGGCAGGTGTATGGCTGTTGCAGGGAGGAGAGCAGAGGGAGACAACGTCAGCTGGACTAAGGCCATGGAGGGTCAGCATGCATTAGCCATTTCCAGCTGGTTCCTGGAGAAAATGAGAGCTAGCAACAGTGTCCGAGGAGGTGGGTAAGGTGGCCATATTTCTCCATATGGGAGAGAATTCAGGCAGAAGCATCCTCCACATGCCAGAGTCTGGAGACCTAGGAAGGGAAATGCAGCCATACAGGAAAGCAGAGATGAAGGTTGCAGCTGAGGTGAAATGAAGGCAATGCCATATGTCTGTGGAAAGCAAACACAGTCACAGTGCATTCACTAAGCAGTCGGTGTTGTACTCATCCAGTTCTGGTCGTAATGCATTACACCCAATGTCTGAGTGAATACTGAGCGGCTCAGATGAGCTACAGTAACAAACCACATGGCCTCATTGCTAGCCTCCTTCCCTCCACACTGTGTTTGCTAGAAGGATGCTCCCGGTGCTGCTAGGCCTAAATTCTCAAACTTGGGTGCTCAGAATTAGGCATGTAAATCCATACTAAGGCACCTGAGCCAGTAGGTTGCTGAGCATCATCCTGCTGGCTTTCTCCAGTAAGAGCAGAGTCTGTGTCTACACACAGTTTGTGCACCTGTTTCACTGAGCCCTTGTCTACACTGGCACTTTACAGCGCTGCAACTTTCTTGCTCAGGGGCGTGAAAAAACACTCCCTTGAGCGCAGCGAGTTTCAGCACTGTAAAGTGCCATTGTAGACAGTGCACTAGCCTTGGGAGCCACGCTCTCAGCTCTGGCTGCTACTCCCCTCATGGAGGTGGGTTTTCTAGAGTGCCAGGAAAGCTCTTCTGTGACCACACAAACCACATTAAAGTGCTGCTGCGGTGGTGCTTTAGTGTTGCCAGTGTAGACTAGCCCTGAATCAGTTTAGAGGCTGATTTAGTTACATTAGTGAAACCCCTCCTAGGGTGGATACTCTCCAAATGGTAGGAGTGTCTGAAATTGGTTTTGCTTAAGTCAATTACAAACCAGCTTTTAAACCCATCTAAGGGCAAGTCTACACTTACACCACTGCATCAGTGCAGCTGCACCACTGTAGCGCTTAAGTGAAGATGCTCGTATGCCAACAGGAGAGAGCTCTCCCGTCAGCATAGTTAATCCAGCCTCCCAAGAGGCAGTAATTATGATGATGCGAGAAGTTCTCCCGCCAACATAGTGCTGTCTACACTGAGGGTTAGGTTGGTATAACTACTTCGCTCCGGGAGTGGATTTTTCACCCCTCCCCCCCAGCGATGCAGTTATATCAACCTGGGTCTGTAATGTAAACCTGGCCTGAGAGCATCCACATAAAGTTGCACCACTTTAACTAAATCCATTTAAAACCACATCTTTAATTAAATGTGAGCAACTTGCTCTGTGAACCTGACCTGAGTAGGGGCTCCCGGAATGAAGTCCTGGCCCCACTGAAGCCAACTGGAATTTTGCTATTGACGTCAAGGGAACCAGGATTTCACCCCAGGACTTCAGGCGAGAAATAAGTGAAGTGTTCCTTTATGGAGCTCAAAACCTAAAGGCATCACAGTGTCTCATGAGCTCTCTGAAAGCAAAATAGCTGAGTAATGTGATCAAATAATGGCCAAGAATCCCAGCCAGCGTCAGCCCACCAGCCCAGCAAAAATAGCGACACTCCACCCCCGCACACAGGCACACAAACAAAGGAAACAGCTTTGTGGGGGAGAGCATTCAAAAGTCACAGGACCTGAATGGCGATGGTCTCATCTCCTTCTTCTCTCAATTATTCCTTGTGATGGTCCACAGGCCACTCCCACTTCTGCCAAGTGCGAGAAAGGGCAGCAGACACTCCCTGAGGGACACTGGTGCTATATTATCTAAAGCTTTGGATACCATAAGAAAGACATTGCAGCTCACCTGCTGGACCATAGGCAGCCGAGGCAGAGGTGTCACTGAGTCTCGAGAGCACAGAGGTGCGAGCAGCTGTGCCGTCATGTTTCTCACTTGAGATTCTCAAGAGTAGCCCCCAGAAGAGCCAACTGCAGGCAGCTTGGCTGAAGGTCCCAAAGACATGGATTGCCATGGCAGGCTGCGTCAGGAAGGAAATGCTGCAATTTCCAACTAGCTGGAGATGGAAAAAGCTGCTCTGAGCAGCACCAAAATATTGGCTTCCATGGTCAGCTCCATTCAAACAGGACTCCCAAACTGCAACCCCGGCCTGCTTTCCTGGGTGTCAAACCCATCCCCTGGTCTGGAAGCAAGGCCAGATTAGTTTTTTGTGGGCCGCTCGACAAACATATTTGTGGGCCACCATGGAGGCAATGGAGCAAGGCGTGGCAAGGACAATCCCCAGGGTGAGGGGTAGGCCAGGGGTAATGGGCTATGGCATGGCAGGGGTAGCCCCGCTCCACCCAGCCTGGTGCAAGAGCACTCTTTACAAACTGGCAGTCACCAGATATACACTGGCCTGCCCAGCCCTGTGCTGCCAGTGTGCCCCCTCCCCTCAGGGGCGGGCCCATGCCACGCCACATAGCCCTCCCCACCTGCACAACACCCCCCTACTCCCTATGCCCATTGCCCCCTGCCCAGAGACCTCATACAGACCCCTATGCCCAGCACCCCCGAGACCCACTATGCCTAGTGCCCCCCAGACACCACAGACAAATGCACAGTGCCCTGAACACCAACACCCCTGCCCAGCATAACCTCACAGCCCTACCATAACTGCCCACTCCTGAGCACCCCAACACACACAAACCCACTGCCACTGTCCAGTGCCCCCCACCCCCTCACAGCCCAGCACCCCCCCACAGACCCACTCCCACACGTCCTGCCCCCAGCCACACTCACTGGCCCTGCTGGGAGGTGACTGTGTCTGCTGGGCTGAGCTGCCAGTTCCAGGCCCTTGAGAGTGGTGTAATCAGCCAGGCTAGGGCCTGTCAGGACCCACTTGCCTCCAGACCCACTTGCCTGGAGGGGCCCAGCCAAGCACCGCCCCCCCCCCACATTTTTATCCCACCCCCACTCCTGGCTGAGACTAGTCCAGCTTCTGCACTGTTCAGTCCCAAGTGGGGCCCCACAGGTGGCAGGCAGCAGAGACTGCCCAGAGCCGAAGCTGCACTGGGGCAAGCAGAGTGGGCTGGGGCCCCCTCTGAGTGGGGGGCCTGGTGCCATGACACCACTGCCACCATTGTAAACCCAGTACTGTCTGGAAGGCAATCAGAGCCCACAAGATATCCCTCAAGTCCTTTCACCCTATTAACAACTCTCCCCTTTCACCAAGGATGCGTCTCAGCCAACTGTCTCATATTCTTCCTGCCAACGCCAACAGCCAGTCTATTATCTAGGTTCTTACATCAGATCTCTCCTTGCAGGGTCTGAGCACCTGAGCAATGGGACAGAGAAGGGAGAGGACAGCTATGGTCAGCAGAGATGTTATATAGAACTGGGGATCACAATAATGAGGAGACCTCAGAAACTGGCCATCGTAGAAGCTCTCCAAGAGATTTCACATATATATTTCAGAAGGGGAAAGAAAACACTGACCCTTGGTAGGACTCAATATGGGGCAAGGAAGGGACTCAAAAAGACACTCATACCCAAACAGGTATGTACTCTATGGTTGAAGAACAGACCTGATTGTCCGACAAAAATCTCTCTCCCTCATTAGTGAATTTAACCAACTTTTCTCCCAGCTGTTTCAATGGGAGTTTTGCAGGTATTTGACTGCAGCTCAGAACACCTGATCCAAGCCTTTGCAGGTCAAAGAAACATACTAGAGTGAAGGATTTGATTGCAGCAAAAGCCAGAAGTGGAAACTTAGTGTTTTTATGCCAAGTCTGGCGGCAGTGGAAAAAGCACACTGAGCCTTAGGGTCAGAACACAGAAACAGAAGAGCACAACACAAACCAAAAGAGATGGGTAATGTCTGGCCCAGTACAGGGTGCCGTGAAAGAGATCACACCAGGAGTACTGAGTACAGTTATTGACACCTGATTAGAGACACTCCAGTTTATGATCTCATATGGAAAGCATGTAACTCTAGCTGGCTTCAACCAGGAGAAATGTGGTGCTTCTGGCTGTTTTGCCTTGAGATTTGGGGGTTCATTTTTGCTCAGGACTCACAAGGAAATTCCAGCCCCTCTCTGCAAATAAACCTGAGGACGGAAAAAAAAAAAAGTTTGCAGAATCCACAGCAAAGAGAAAACGCCAGGTCTTGCCTCTGAGGCAGTGAAGACTAGCCATTGTTGGAGACAGGAAACTGCACTAGCAGGGCCTTTGCTCTGATCCAGGCTGTGGCGGTTTTTAAGCTCCTATGTCTTCAAGATGAATCAGAACATGGCATTTTGTATGTTTTGTCCCTACACAGAAACTCAGCCTTCCTGCCCAAGGGGTCACCAAGGAGTCCCTTGGGAAAGGGCATATTCTGGGGTATGGGTTTGCTACCTCCCTTCTTTTTACTATGACATCTCTTTGGGTGGTTGCCCACCTGGCAAGCCGAGGAGACCTCATGGTACCTGGGCTCACAGCTGCATGTGCTGATTCTGTTCCAGCACCAAACACATTAGCTGGCATCCACTTAGCTTACGCCCTATTGGTATGTGCAGCCAGCCAACAGAAAGTTCCAGCCCCCTGCACAGATAATAAAGGTCATGTTTTATTCTCACTGATCTCCTTTGCTCTCCTCAGCTCCTAGAGGAAAAAAAGGTGATAAACAGCAGGCAACATGGTTTTGTCAGAAACAAATCAGGCCAAACTAATGGGGCAAAATTCCTCTCTCTGATCCGCAAGGGAGATGTCCATTGCATATGCAGCACTGTTTCCCAGGTGTAACTGGCACAGACATCCATAACAACACCTGTCTAGTACTTTTCACGCATACATTTCAAAGAGCTTGCAAGATGGGGAAACTGAGGCATGGGGAGATGAGTGGAGAAAGCAAATGCCCAAGGGACATAAATCAGGTCCACCCAAGTGCAGGAAGGCGGCAACATTAAAAACGCACAATGATCTCAATAAACTGGATAAACAGCCTGAAAACAATATACGGAGCCTCACGAGAGACAATGGGAAGTGTTGTCACTTGCGAAGTGCCAGTGGTGTGCCTGGCATGTGACACGGTCCAGCGGAAAAGGCTGGACTCAATTCACCAGTACAGAGGGCTGCTTTGCACAAAACAGCCTTTAGCCCTGTCTAACTGGGGAACATAGAGCCACCCCCGCTCCCAGCTAATGACCTAAGGGGCATAGGGAAAGAAAAAGGGCGTGGCACAGGAGAAGGGGGAGTAGTCGGGAAAAAGGTTTATAGCTGGGGCTCCCTTATGCCTGTGTGATCCCTGGTGGCCATGTAGATCCGAACAGCCCGTGGATTACAGAGCCTTCCAGATGCTCTAATCCCGGGACAGCCCAAGGCTTGGGGATGCATAAAGATAGCTTAATGTCACTTTATCCAACCTCCTCAAGATTTATTTCATGCTGTCCTCAGCCAGCCCGGAGAACTGGGCCTGCTGTCCTCCCACCCCAAGAAGCTTAAAATCCAAGGGCTAAATTCATCAGGCTTTACTGGAGCAAAATGTCATTGACTTGAGTAGGAGTTCTGCTCTATTGCCCCCTAGAAATCGTAACCTGTCCATGTGGGAAGGTGAAACAGTTGGACAATCAGAAGATGGGGGAAATCTGGATAATCAGTAATACACAGAGGAGGATGTGGGGCTTAAAGGGGTCGATGGACTGGATTTACCCAATAAAGTTATGCTGTCATAATAAGAGAAAAGGCTGCCTTTGGGTTACATTAATAGGAGCATTACACATAAAGCAAGCCAAGCGACACATAAAGCAAGCCACTTTCAGAAGTGGTGTGCCAAGTTTTCATTTATTCACTCTATTGTAAAGTTTCGCGTGCCAGTAATACGTTAACGTTTTTAGAAGGTCTCTTTCTATAAGTCTATAATATATAACTAAACTATTGTTGTATGTAAAGTAAATAAAGTTTTTAAAATGTTTAAGAAGCTTCATTTAAAATTAACTTAAAATGCAGAGCCCCCCAGACTGGTGGCCAGGACCGGGCAGTGTGAGTGCCACTGAAAATCAGCTCCTGTGCTACCTTTGGCAGGTGTGCCATAGGTTGCCTACCCGTGGGCTAGGCCCTCACCTGGGGTCAGCAGGCTCCATTGACTTCAATACAGGAGTTACGCAGCTTTATATCTGCTGAGAATCTGGCCCAGTGATTCAAACTGGACGGGGAGACAATATACCGGGTTGGGCCCTGGCTTTTGGGAAAGACTGACAAAATGGAAGGAGTTCAGAGGAGAGCAAGGAAGACGAGAATGTTTTGGGACTGGGATTCAGTTGCATGAGGGATTTGGATTCAATAGGAGTCGAATGTTCATAACTGGTCCTCCAGTGTCATTTGGCCAGTGCTATCACTGCACGCTAGCCATTTGACAGCCACGGCTGTAGCGCCAGGCACCTCCTTAGTGCCAGGCAGCGGCTTCTTTCTCCCCTGGATGGGCCAGGTTTTTAGGTGCTTCACACCCACAATGGAGACAAGGTTTGCACAGAGCTCAGATCGCAGCTGCATAAGAGCCAGATTTTCAAGCCCCCAGCAGCTCCCACTGTGCTGCTCAGGGTCCATGTACATTCCAGCTGAAAGTGTCATTTCCACCTCAATTAGCCGTACGCGTGCTAGCTTTGATTGAGCTAGAGTGCTGAAAAGACAAGAGTAGCCAAGTGGCAGAATGGGCTAGCATTCCCAGGGTCCTGGGAGGGATTACATGGGGCAGCTAGCCCATCCCGCCACCTATGCCGCAAAAGCTACACTGCTATTTCTAGCAGTCTAGCTTGATCAGAACTACTATGCATACATCCACCCAAACTGGAAATACCCCCCGCCCCAGCTTCAGTGCAGATGGATCCTCTCCAACAGAACTGCAGAAGAGTTCAGAGCCCAACATGTACCCAGCACATTGAGCTCTTTGGAAAGGCCGACCTTCATCAATTTTCTCCCCACCTTTAAGTGAGGATGGATTCAGAAAAAGGAGCGTGTAACAATGGTAGATCTGCTCCCTGTGCGTATCCGCTCCGGACATTAGGGATAGAACCATGGTTTTCTCCTTTGTACTCCCAGAAGCCCTGCAGAGCCAGTCCAGCTACAGGAGAGGGAGCAGACTCCATTCCTGCTTCTGCATCAGCCGAATTGTTTACTGAGTTCTAATCAGTTACAGCTGTGCAATGGATGGCTAGCGGGACCCAGGATTGCCCAGGTTGCTTGAAGGTATAATCTGAAGACAATGGGATTGCAGTCATGCCTCTGAGGGTCTAATTTGGCCAGCACAATCTTTACCACTGGTGATAAGATGTGAGAAGGAAAGAGCCCAGCTTGGCTGTCAGTGCACAGGCTGAGTTGGCAAGGAACAAACCCACCTAATGTTACGAGTAAATGGAGCGTGTTTGATTTGGATTCCATGGCAGCAATAGACATGGAGTCCCACAATGTCTTTGTTATTAGAGCAGGTGGGGAATTATTCACACACAATTTTTTTCCCCCCACCTCACTCAAAATGGTCTTTGCAAAAAAAAAATTGCATTTCTGAAATTTGGGGTGGGGGGTGTAAACAATTTCAAACCTTTTTTTAAAAAGTTACTGAAAACTCTATCAATGTTTTTTATTGACTGAAAAAAAAATTCTTTAACCACACAGGATGTTTTTGATAAAAAAAAAAGTGCAAAAAGCAAAATGTTAAAAACATTAAAATGGGCCCATTTTAAAACATTTCCAAAGGAAACCAACTTCAGTGTCTTCTTTTTCATAAAACCAGTTTTTCATTTTGCCCCTGGTTCTGCCCAAATCCTCCAAATCAATGGTACTCAGCAAATAATAAATATAATTCAGAATAATGTTGTTGCCCCTCCACTCAGAGGTACCAGATTTCAGGACTTTGCAGGTTGGTTTCCAGTAGGAGGAGAAATCAGTGATGTGGAGTCTGAACAAACTTCTAGCGTAATTTATTTGTTTATATGATATAGGCCAGCTCTTGTACAGAGGTGGTCACAAACAGCATACAGACAATCCTTTCTTTCAGATATTCTCAGGTGCACCACCAATGCCTCATTCCCAGGAACCAGCTCTACCCCATGAATGGACTCTAGTTGAAGAGATTAAGGCAGAGAGCAACCTCTTTTGCTGTTTGCAACAGCTCTGCACAAAGAAACTGCAGCAATCCAGCCTTACTGCAAAGTCCCTGCACTGCTCACAGCCTGAGAAAAAGACTATGTGTCACAGCGCCATCTGGTGGCTGCTTTACAAAATCATATTAAAACCAGTCACTCACATGGCCTGATAGATTACAGAGAGAAGTGCATTGGCAAGTAGGAGACCAGGGTGCAGAAACAGCCAATCCGCTGAAGCACAGCACCCTGTTGAACAGAGGACAGGAGCTGTGCAAAATGAGTCAGGAGCTAAAAACATTGCAGGACTTAGAATTGTCCTGGCTAGGGAAAAGTCTGACCTGGCCACGTGTCCAGAGCAAATGGCTCCATCATGATGAGACTGACAGGCTACATTGAGGCTGGAAAGCCACTGGTGAGCAGGAGAGAGCGCAGGCATGCCAGGGGAGCGAGCACAGGAGCAGCAATAGCTACTCCCATTGCACAGGTGCAGCGTGGGCTTCCCCCGGTGCAACACCCAGGCAGCTGGCATGTGTGGAATGGGGGAAGGGTCATGGTCATGCCAGATAAGTCCCCAGTGGGAAGTCTGTATGGTGACACCCCACTCCCCCCCAGATTCCTTCTTGGGAGACAATGGGGAGACCTGGGGACTGCTTCCTCACCACAAGAATAGGGGTAGGGCGCAGACTGGCTCCTCTGTGCCTCCCACCTGTTCCTGGAGAGCCGGACGATCCTAAGGGACATTGTGCAAATGGACGAGGTCCAAGCTAGTGGTGCAGCAGCGACACACAAGCCCAGGCAGCACAACTAGAGCAGCCATCGTGGAGTGCAGGGAGAACTCATGCTGCCGCCTGGAAAACGTGATGCCTTGTTCACAGGGAGCGAGAGCCTGATTGTCCAAGCCCTCAGCCTGGCTCCGCGCTCCCGCAGGAAAGGACACACAGAGGTCAGGCGAGCCTTTGCAGCAGGAAACTGGGAGGTAGCAGCTCTCAGTCCTCCCATAACACTCCGACCAGCACAGGCAGCAAACACATCTCTGGCCTGGGACGCCGTCTCCTGGAGACCCGCAGAGGGGAAATGGGGCCTGGCAGCCTCCACAGAGAGCCCTCCGCTCTGGAATTTGCTCCCCTCCCTCGGTGCGACAGAGCTGGAGCCTGCTGACCTGCAAGGCAGCCAGGGGGCCTATCTGTTTACCCAGGCATTCTTGGAGAGAGGCCGGGGGCCAGCCTGGTGTTTGGGTGAGTCGCTGACATTCTGGGCCAGATGGTCCCTGCCTTAGGAGGGGTGGATGAGAGCCCATTAGCACCCCGCCCACAGGCCAGCTACAGTCGCTGTGCTTCTCAGCCCTGCTCTCGCTGTGCATCCCCTGGCACCTCCAATGGGGAGGGAAAGGCACTCCAGCCCCAGTGCCAAGTGCTGCAGCTAGCCAGGCCCAGACGGCAAAGCGGCCACTACATTGTCTCAAAGGATGCTGCCGGCTGGGCTCTGGGACGGATCCTGGAGGCTTCCTGGAGCTTCCTCTGGGGACAGGTGGTTCTGCATCACTCTGTTCATGGCTCTACTCATACCACAGCCCAGCCCTGAAAGCTGCAGGGCAGAACAGCCCGCCCGGCCCATCCGTTCCAAAGAGATGCCTGGGAGTTGCCATCTCCTTGTCTGAGCAATAGAGGAGGCTGCCGGAGCTCAGACCGAGGTTTCGTGTGGCCTTAAGAGAAGTGCCCAGTCAGCCGCTCCCCCACAGCCTGATCCTGTTACGCTACCATTGCAGCTGGAGACTAGGTGCTGCCACATTCCCCACCAATGCTCCCAGCCCCAAAGAGTTTGAGTCTTGGGTCCCTTGGTGCTGCTTTCCCTGCAGGAAAGGGGCACAATGGGAATTGCCCTTCTGTAAGGGTGGCATAAATCTGATACGGCTTTTCTCTGCTGGGACCCCGCCCAGCCCTGGCATATGGAGTATGGCCAGGGGGAAGGTGCCATAGTGTCAAGTGTGCCAGCTATTCCTGGCTGCTAGAATGGCCCCTACTGGTGGCCAGGGATAAGTCAGAGCAGTGTGAAGGCTGCTGTGACTCATGCTAGTGACACAGTTGGTCCAGCCAGGCCCCCAGGCCCTGCAAAAGCGATAATAATGTTACCTAGCCCTTTTCATCAATAGATCCCACCCGCTAACAGATTTCTTCTCACACCACCCCTGGGGGTCAGGGCAGTGCTCAGGTCACCATTAGACACATGGGACCTAAGGCACAGAGAGGTGGAGTGACTTGCCCAAGATCACACAGTGGGTCAGTAGAAGAGGCAGGAATTAAACCAAGGTCTCCCACATGCTAGGCTAGTGCCCAAACCACTAGACCAGGGATCAGCAGCCTTTGGTATGTGGCCTGCCAGGGTAAGCCCCCTGGCGGGCTGGGATGGTTTATTTACCTGCCAGATTTGCAGGTTCAGGGCCGGCTCTGGCTTTTTTGACGCTCCAAGCAAAAAAAAAAAAAAAAAGCAAACCTGTGGGGCAGCTGGAGCAGCAGAGAAAAAAAAAACCCGTGCAGGGCGGCCAGAGCGCGGGTGCAGGGGGACTCCCGGTGCTGCAGACATGCCCTGGGCAGCGGGGGGGAGGGGGAGGGAGCGGGAGAGAGAGGAGGGCGGCATCCAGGGCTTCTGCCGTGCCGCCTGCCTGGAGGGCTCCGTGCCACTCTGGTTGGCAGGAAGGGAAAGATGCGGGCTGCCCTGCCGGGCTTGCTGCAGACCTGGCACCAGCTGGGGCAGACGGCAGGTGCAGCCCGCTCCCAGCAGAGCACTCCCCTCCTCTGCACTACCGCCCCCTACAGGACAGCCGGAGCAGCGAACCAAAAAGAAAAAAGAAAAAAACCTGCGGGGTAGCTGAAGCAGCGAAGCAAAAAAAAAAAAAAAAAAGGGGATTCAAGGGAAGCCACCCCTTAGAATCTGCCACCCCAAGCACGAGCTTTGCTCGGCTGGAGCCTGGAACCAGCACTGCGCAGGTTCAAGCAATCACGGCTCCCACTGGCTGAGGTTTGCCGCTCCAGGCCAATAGGGGCAGTGGGAAGTGGCAGGGATGTGCTAGCCACTGCTTCCCACTGCCCCCATTGGCCTGGAGTGGCGAACGGGGCCGGAAGGAGGTGTGATCGGCCGAACCTGCGGATATGGCAGGTAAACAAACCGGCCTGGCCCACCAGGGTGCTTACCCTGGCGGGCCATGTGCCACAGGTTGCTCATGTTCCAGGAGGTACACTAGAATTGCCTTCGCCCTTGCTCACAATTGGAGCCAGCAACTTCAGAGTTAACTTTTAGATGCTTTGAGGCAGAGGCTGTCACTGGGTGTCTTGTGTGGCATGAGTATGCTTTCAGGGCCTAATGGATAGCGCTAAAGAACTTCCAACAGCCGTCCATGGAGCTGGGTCATATTTCCAGCACCAGCGCCTACATCCCAAATACTCAGCTGCACTAACAGGGAAGTCAGTGAATGCACCTTTGCACACCAACTGGGCACCCAGACTTGAACGCAAGCACTTGTGCAAATCCTCGCTTGACATCATCGTCTGGCATGCCTGTTTGCACAGATTCTGGGGGTGCCCAATACAGGAGCCAGGTTTTGAAAACTCGGCCTTTCCAATTGTAGGAAAGTGTCGAGTCTACCTGCAAGCAGACCCAAAAGCCCATGTTGTCATTTGTATGCCAATAGCGAGAGGATCTGCTGTCTCGCCGCCTCCTTCCCTCCTTTCTTTCTGCTCTCTCCCCAGAGTGTGGTACTGGCACTGCCCTTTCGGAGAGACAAATGCCCTGAAACTGCCTTTCTCACGCTCCACCTCCAGCCTGCCTTCATTCTGGAAAGGCTGCCTGTGCGCCAGCTTCCCGGGGATTTTTGTGGGATTTTTTTTTGTACTGACACATCATTGGAAACCAATGCAAATTGACATCAGACCGGAGGTTTCTCTGCTGAGAATTCAGAGGGACCCTCCCTGCTTCCCTTCCTCCTGCCATGTGGTTCAGATCCCAAATCAGGGTCCAGTCACCTTTGCTGCTGACCAAGGCTGGTTAGATCAGGGCCATTTCTGTCATGAGCTATATTAAGAACAGCCTGTGAACGAGTAGTGCATTTATTGCCGCAAGGTTGGGAACCGGCGTTGCTCAGGAGGGCAGATGGACGGAGGGAGACTATATTTGGAAGCTGCCTCGCTGTTTCCTCTCAGTGCTTCACATGAAGCATTTCTGAGAGCAAGGTGAAAAGCTGCAGAGTGGATCTTGCATATTCCAACCCAGGCAAGCTAGATGCCCCTCTTCTCCTCCCCACACCTTTTCTTTTAAGGCTGTGAAAAGGTGCAGTCTGCTTTTTACTGCTCTCCACCTCCCTGCCTTTCCTGTTGGTCAAAACCACCATCCTGGAACAGCTTGGAAGATTAGCAAGGGACACCTTTGAAACTGATGCCAGTAACGCTCTGTGAATCAGATAATAGGGGAGTGTAAAGAGCAAGGCCTCTCTCTCCCATAGCCGCTCCCCCGCCTCCCAGCCCCAGTGTGTCATCTGTGCTGGCTGCCCAGTCTCCCCTGGCTGGGGGTTTGCGTTCCCAAAAAACGTACTCCAGCCCGGCTAGCCTACTTAATTAGAGAAGACAGATTTTTTGCTGGTTTTTTTTGGGAGGGGGGAAGAGGGGGGCTTCTGCCTGGAAGGCAGTGCTAGTCTTGGGAGGAGATTGCAGGATCACCAGGGATTTCTGGTACAGCAGAACAGGCCATGCTTCCAAGAGATTGGTATCTCCTCTACCCCATGTGAGGGGTACAAAGGGAGGCAAAGAAGGCAGGGGAATGGATCTGGTGAGCAGCCTGTGGAGGGGCTCTGCTCCCCAACGTGCATGGTTCCCAGCGGGCATTGTCCAGAGCTGCATCTTGTGCTAAGGAAAATTCCGTTATGTCTGAACAGCACAAACTATCTCCAAAGGCCACACAGCGATTGTTCCATCAGCAGCTCCCTGCACGCGCCTGCTGGGCAGGGACTGCCTGGCCAGGTGGCAGAGGCACTCCCTGGTCATTCGGGGGTTAACTCCAACCCAGCTGCCCCCTTCCCTGGTGCAGAGGAAGGCTCTCACAGTGGCTGACCCCCTGGCCTTGCACCGCATATTGCCATTCAAGCTGGGTGGAAGTTTTCGGACACCTAGTTTATTTACTGAAAAATGCACTTTCAGGGCAATGGGACCGAGGCATGAATTTGCAGTGCAATTGCTGAATAGTCTTGGCCAGAAAAAAATGTTCAGGCTGGATTCACCAGGTGCTGCAGGTGCGGTTTCCAAGGCCGTTGGAGAAGGCAGTGCCCCCCTCTGCCCTAAGGGAACATGGTTAGACCACAGGGGCGACAGAAGGTCTCTAAAAGTAGGGAGGGCCATCGGCACCCAAACCATGGCTCCGCCCCCGTGCTGCCCCTTCCCCTGAGGCCCCACCCCCACATTTCCCCTTCCCCCTGAGGCCCTGCCTCTCGCTCGCTCCTCTCCCCTCTTGTCGCTCGCCCTTACGGCTGGTAAAAAGTGATGGGGCTATGACTCCCAAGCCATCCTATTCCAGCACCCCTATCTCAGGTTCACAGCCTCACTCCACTGGATTCAAAGCCGGGATTTAACCTGGGAGTCCAACAGCACAAGTGAATGCCAGAACCACTGGACTATGGGGGGAGGGGGAACTGCTCTCAATCTCAATCTCTCCTGCTGGAGCTATTCCAGTTTGTATAAATAATTAAATACTCATTAGAAGAGGGCTAGAACCCAGGTGGAAACACCACCAATGCAGGGGGGGGAGAAGCCCCTTTACCACCAGGCTATGGAGTCATCCTTACTCTCTTATTTTCTGGCCCAATGACAAAGTAGCTACACAAAGTGCAATTGCTTCAACAGGAGAGATTGAGCGAGCCCCCCGGCTACCCCAGGCCTAGGACCCTCAGCTGTAATGTGAGGGACCCAAGTTCAAATGCCAGCTCCACCTCAGGATGGTGGGGATTTGAACCTGGCCCTTCTACAGCCCAGCTGAGTGCTCTACCAATAGGGCTCTAGGAAGCAGTGTTTCCTCCACAGGTGGATTGGTGAATGGCATTCCCAAATTTCCTTCAGTTTTACTAAAAAGAAGCAGTTAAAATTGCCTGAAAACGAAAACTGTTTTTCTGAGGGTTGGTTGGTTCATTTTATTTTGTCTTTCCAAGAAAACCAAAACATATTCATTTTGCTTAAATCCAAAGTCACCTTTTTCGCCCTAAATTGTTCTGTTTTACCAATGAACCAAAATATCAGTTATTTGCCCAGTTCTAGACATCACTGATCCCAAGGGAAAGTGAGTGTGAAATCACTACTATTTGGACTGGATGCTGTCTCCCCGCACCCACTTGCCACAAGTGTGAGGCCTGGTCTACACCTGGCAAGGTTTGCTGGTGTTGATTTACCTGTAGATCTGTACTAGCAAATCATGCTAGTGGAGGCGCAGCTGATACTGACAAAACAATGCTTTTTGCCAGCATGTAAGGTGGCTACATTCGCCACACTGGTGCCTCCTGCTGGTCATCACAGGCATTAGCTCTGCTGGTTGGTTTGCCCACTCCCGGTGGTGCCTCTCCCACCATCACTTCTCCCAGACCTACATCACCTCAGGGAACACGGTGTTCTCTTCATGACACATACTTCTGTCTGGGCCTTGATCTGTGCTCCCCCCTTTTGAGGGCAAGTGTTGAAGTCCAACTGTCCCACCACTTCCCCAGTGGCAAATGCAGCCAATTGTTTGGACACTTCCCCAGTGGCCCCAGCATCCTCTTCACCCTTGCCTCAGAGCCTCAGTCTGCAAATCCCAGCAGCCAGCCAGGAGCTCTTCGTTAGCTCCCCTGGTCCCTGCTAGTAGCACTTCTCTGTCCATGGTGCTGGCTTCCTTTTGTCTGCCAGGGACCCAGGTCTCCCTCCTTGAGCTCCAGTGAGTAACTGACTCAACTCTTCCCTGTGGCTCTTCTTATATGGGCCTGCTGAGCCCTGATTGACTGTTCCTCACAGCATCTCTCCTGTTGGCTGCTTCCTGTGCAGCATCACTAGGACCCTATTAACACCTTACATGCCAGTCTGGGGTGGACGCCCCATCACACACAGTGTAACTGCAGCTATACTAGGGCTTTCACCGGCTTAGCAATGTCAGTTGTGGGAAATTTGTTTCCACACTCCTAACCAACATAGCTATTCTGGCAAAACATTTAGGTAAAGACCAATCTAGGCTTTGTCTAGATTAGAGCATGCAGTATAATTTCCAGCTCCAGGAAACAGTTTAAGCAGACCTAGGGCACGTAACACACTAAAACTAGAAGTGCTGCTATGGTAGGATAATGGGCCAGTCATCCTGAGTACAATGTCTTGATTAGGATCGCCCTCAGGACAGCTAGCCTGTCCTAAAGCTTGTGCCACTGCAGCTATGCTGCTATTTTGAGTGTACTAGATCACCCCAAGCTAGCACAGGTACATCTCCTGGGGCTGGCCAGTACACCTGCCAGCTCCAGTGCAGACATTCCCTAAGTGATGGGAAAAGGGGCAAGGCAAGAGAGAGTCAGGCATAATGTCTTGGCCACAGGTGGACTCTATGCCCAGGGGTCAGAGGACTGCTATGAACCCCAAGTTGGGGCATTTCTTGCCTCCTCTTTTTCCTGTGCGTGTTTCCTGGTTACCCATGCTCTTTGAAGAGAGCCCCTGCTGACTGCAACTCTGGTTGGTTCTGGTGGCTGAGTCAGCCCACCTGCTCTATCAGCCTGGCCGAAAAATGAAATTCAAAGCCTGTCCTATTAGCACCATGATCATCTTCACCCAGCGGCAGAAGCCACAGCACCTTCTGGTTTAATAATAAAATGAATGCCCATGATCTGCATGTGTGCTCAGTCTTGAATCTTTCCTGGTGGATGCACGGAAATTGCTCACTGGCAAAGGTCCCAGCAGGAAGAGCCTCCAGATGCTTGGCGTTGCCTCCATCTGCATTCCTCTTGGGGGGACCCTCTGGCTTTGTTTGGACCCACACAATCGGGCCTGACACTGCATAATGCTGTTTTAGCTGAGCATCTCCCAGCCCTTTGCAAATAGGGAATTAAACCCCAGAGGCCCTCAGAGGCAGGTATTATCAGCCATACTTTATGATTGAGAAACAGCTGTCATGGGGTTCCACTCACCACCAGTGTGACTCCTTGTGGCTGGGCCTGGGAATTACCTCTCACCCCATCTGGTGTCCCTGCCATCAGTTTATCATGTTGTGACCCCCGTCTCTCTCTTCATGACTCAGGGTGTTCCCTGTTCACAACTTGGCCCCCTGACCACGCCACTCTGTAGCCCCTCTTCTGAGGTGACAAAGTCCGACCGGACCAGTTGTTGGGACATTGTCTCAGATGGTCTCCTTGCCACATCTCCAAGTCCCGTGCCACTCTCCGAGTGGCTGGTAGGAGAACCCAGGCTGTCCCTCTTCCCTGGGACCCTATAATCAGCAGCCAAGATCTGCACAGTCCCACTCGTTGCTGCTGTTTCCCTGGGCTTACTATCCTGCCTTCTCAGGCTTTCCCTCCTGTAACTTCTCTGGGTGCACCCGTCTTTCAGGGCTAGAATCACAGGGCTTATTCACCTTGCTAGGTGTCCTCCTCCCCACTTCTCTGCTACCAGACAGTGACTGCAGACTCCCGCCCTTCACTCGTCGTCTGCTCTTAATTTTCTGGCTTTGAACTAACCAGTCTGCTCCTGCCCAGCTGGGTTTCATGGGCAGCTAAGCCTGGCTCTCCCTCTACATGTAGCCAGATACCATAACACTGCTTTACAGCCAAAATGCTTCTGAAATAAATGTAATCAAACTTTACTAATTCTGGGTCACTGAGAACGAAAACGATGCTTAAAATTGTTGATTGGCTCTAGTCTAGCTGTTGGGCTCCAGACTACAGCAGTGGAATCTCCTGGCAGGTGATG
>NC_133775.1:75153327-75178493 GCF_003597395.2 Chelonoidis abingdonii | reverse complement strand
AGTTGTTTTAATTGTCATATTTGAATTCAGCACATCAAAATACATAATAAATACCACATTTTATCTCTGAAGCAGACGACTTCTCAAAAATTGTAGACCAGTGTAATTGGCCTCTCAGGCCCATGTTAACCCCACCAGGGCCTGTGTGGGGCACACACCCCGTCACAGGAGCTCAGAGAGGTTAACCGACAAGCAACTCTGCAGCTATACTGCCAAAAGAACCCAAGATTCTTGACTCTCAGTGCCCTGCTCTAACCACTAGAAGAACTTCCACCTCTATTCCAGCAATGCTCAGTTCGGTGCCAGGGGGTCTGAATCTGGGGCAGCCCAGGATGGGGCAGAAATGGTCCTGATTCTGGGCTGGTTGGAGTCAGTGTGGTTCCTGGCGTAGATCAGAGCAGTCTATAGGCTGCTTTAATGTCTGGCAGCCTTAGCTGCGTCATGAGTCATGCACTACCGGCAGGGCCCTCCTGCCCCAGCATGGCCCCTATGTCAAGGCGTGCAAGGAGGGCAGCATAGTTCCAATTTTATGGCCCTATATTGCTCCTGCTCCAGGCAAATTCTCCTCTAGCTACTTCACAGCCACCAGCCATGGAGATAATGATATGGACCTCCTTTGTAAAGTGCTGTGGAGTCTATGGATGAACGGTGCAGTGGTTATTATGTGTTATAGACCACGGCTGCAGTGTGCAGAGATCATCTCTTCCCTTGACCTTCAAGAGACTGGGTTCCAGGAAACAGAACCAATGCTGTGGCTACTGGTAAATCGGAGGCCTCCTTTTCCAGGTCTTGCTGATGCTGCACGTTCAGATCCTGTATATACGTTATTTGTTTCTAGAGCTTATTCGCATAAACCTATCCATAGTAGTCTGGGATTTTGCCTGCCTGAGTTCTCTTCTTTCCCACCTTCCATGCTGTTTTCTCCTACCGCAGCGGGTCGGTGCTGGCTGGATCATACACTAATGGCTTAATGTAATCTTGGGAGCTCCAATTCCAGTCACAAACAGCTAGCAGCGCCGGCGCAGATAACCTGCCCGTTAGGGTACCCCAGGCAACCCATCAGCCAGGATTGCCAGGATTATTTTCAGCCATTTAAATTGCTTTGTTTATTCAAAGACTTCTTGTTCCACAGTGCACCAAGGAGCAGGAAATGGGGAGCCTATATGATAAAATAGTTTATAAGAGGGTGTTATACAGTCACACGGCTCTGCTGCAGGAACTCTGAGTTCTGTTGGTGTTGCAGCACCATCATTCTGTCTCCCAGAGAAACTGCATGTTTGCTTTCTCTTCTCTCCAGCAATTAAGGGGCTAATGCATTAATTGTTTCTAATCTCTGGGTGTCTGCAAGGTCGCCTATAAGAGTGGGCAAGGGGAATGGCTATACCCTCGCTGATTACAGAACAAACTTAAAGGCTGTCTCCCCTGCCTGCTCGCAGGGTGTATGAGTGTTCTTAACCCAGGGGGATTTGAGGTGGCCATCAGAAATGAATCAAGCAACCCTCCCCTTTTGTCCCTTTTGTGAAAACAATATAGTTGGGGAAGAGGGGGGAGAAAACAGTGCAGGAAAGCCCTTGTCATGGGGATTAAGATTGTATCTGATTCTGGCCTTGATTTGGAAATGCACCATTTACTCAAAATAAAAAAAAGCTCTGCCCCACCCCCCCAGTCGTGATCTCTTCGCTTTTGTCGCTGTCTTGCTTGGCGACACAGCCAGTGTTCAAAGTGTTAAAACTTTCCAGCGTGTGCTGCAGATTCCTCGCCTGCAGCCTCCTGCCCTGAGTCAAATTAATCATGTACTGGGAAGCGCAGCAGGCATGCACTAGCCCTGGGCATGGTGTATCACGTACTTTCTGGAATCTGTCACATGGTGAGCTTTCTGGTCTAGGCTCAATTGATCCTTTCTCGGTTTGATACTGTGTTTAATTGTGAGACGGGCCTGTGTGTTTTTGCTTCAGCTGAACTTAAAGAGCTGCGCTCCCCAGCCTTGTTTTTAGATGTGCACAAGAACAGAACGCCGCTGTTTCCCTTCCCAGACAAAAAGGGCTTTCTCTCCCCACGCATAATATCCCCTCTGTATTGTCAGTAGCAGAGAGCTGGGTAAAATTCATTTTAGGTCCAGCTTCTTTAACGTGTGATCGGGGAAAAGCTTTTATCACTGCCACTGACTATTCAAACAAGATACACAGGAGGTGGCACGGGCCACCAGGCACTGCTCTGTGTGGGGAGGTTGGCCGCTCCTGCCCCTTGCAGCCTGGTAGGGGCCCCCCACTGGGCTCTTCTCTCCCATAGAGGCTGCTCACTCCTGTTGGGCAACTGCCCCCCAGTGCACTTATTCCCCCTTCCCGCTCCCTTGTGGCACGTTTCCCCTGAGACACAAGATGCCCCTCCCATCAGTGATGCCCCTCCCAATACCGTGCCCTGTCAAACAGGCTACTCGTCGCTGGCACCCCCTCATGGCTGGGAGTGGTGTGGCAGTTCTCCTCCTCCTTTCGCATCCCCATCTACTCACCGCTGGTGCCCCCTTGTGGCTAGGCATGGTGTAGTGGTTCTCCTCCTCCTTTGGTGCCCCCTGCTGACAGCTGCTTCAGCCCTGCAGTGGTCTGGCCACTTTTAATCCTATCCTTTCTGGGGTAAACAACATCCAATACACTAATAGTCTGGCAGTGTCTTGCCAGAGCTTTGGTCCAACTTCAGGCTTTGTGGGCCGTTGACCCCTTCTCCTGTGTGGACCAGTAGGACTCCCCAGGCTTGCCCTGTACTTTGGGTTCCAGCCCAGGGATCCTGTATGTAGCACATAAGGTCTGTTTGCTCAGTCCCTCTGCTGGTGTCCCTGGGCTGCTTCCTCCCGCGGCCCACAGTTAGGCCTTTCTCACAGTCTCTTCCCAGGCTGACTCTTCTGCAGATCTCCAAAAGGGGAACCAAACCAAGTGATGAGCTGCTAAAATCTTAACAACCAGTTCCCTATAAAAAGTTCTGATTTAAGGGATGTGCCGCAGTATGTATTTTTTGTACCAATAGGGTTACCATATGTCCGTATTTTCCCAGGAGGAATTTTTAAATTTTAAAAATTCCACCCGGACAGCGATTTAAGAACCAAAAAGCCTGACATCTCTGGGAAAATATGGATGTATGTTAACCCTACCTAAAGTTCTTTTTTAAAAAGGTGGGCCTGAACTAGAAATGAGCTCCGTTTCACATGTGCCACTCCCTTGGGGTGTGCTAGGGTGATCAGATGTCCCGATTTTATAGGGACAGTCTCGATTTTGGGGTCTTTTTCTTATATAGGGTCCTATTACCTCCCACCCCATCCCGATTTTTCACACTTGCTGTCTGATCACCCTAAGGTGTGCACATGTGTGGGTCCCAGCTGCTCCCTGCCCCCCCCCCCACCATTGAAGCAGGTGTGCAGGGTTACTGCCCTGGGAACTGCAGGACACCAGTGGACATAGGGCTGGCTTCAGACAGGAGTGTGGGGCAGGGCTAGCTGGAGGCAGGGAGTGTGACACAGGCTGGCTGTGGGCAGGGGATGCAATGGGAGGTGGCTGTGGGCAGGGGGTGCAGACGGGCTGGGGAGAGCAGCTGGGAGCAGCCCAAGCAGCAGGACGCAGCCGGGAACCCACCAGGCAGCAGCAGGAGCCTCATGGCCAGAGGTCCAAGGAGCAGCAGCAGCAACAGGGCCAGGAGGAAGCCCACATGGCTCCCGCAGTGCAGCGCCCCCGGCGGCCGGGAGGAGGAATTACCTGCTTCCCAGCCAGAGCCCATCAAAGCATCCCTCGCAGGGAAGCCAGTTAACAAGCGGTTCTAAAACCGCTTCTAAATTTAACAACCGGTTCCTGCGAACGGGCTCCAGCTCACCCCTGACCAAACCATGGGAACAAAAGAAACAAAAGGTCCTGCACCAGGCCTACCTGCTCCAAGGAGGTTCTGATGTTCACAGCCTCTAGTTAGGTTCTGGACCCAGCCAGGCCTTCCTTCACAGGGTTGGCACAAGAGCTCCACTCCTTCTCCCAGTCAGCCATTACTGGGCTTTTCCTCTTTTAACTCCTCCCTCCAGGTTAAGCACTTCATGCAGTGTATCTGCATGGGGTTGATTAGGCCCACAGGCTCTCATTAACCCTTTCCTGGTCAGCATGGAGGCTGTATACCTCATCACAGCCTCCTTGGGAGACAGTCCCCCCCCCTACAGATGTTGGAGACCACAGCTCCCCACCCAACAGAGTGACACACTCAGCTCTTCCCATGGGATGGTCCCTTTGGCTTGTTCTCCTCAGACAAGGAGCTAGAGATCAGTTCCCTGTCCACTTCATAGATTCCAAGGCCAGAAGGGACCATTGTGATCATCTAGTCTGACCTTCTGAATAGCACAGGCAAAGAATTTCCCCAAAGTAATTCCTAGCATGGATGTTTTAGAAAAACATCCAATCTCAATTTACAACCCTTAATAAGTTGTTCCAATGGTTAATTACTCTCATTGTTAAAAACTGTATGCCTTATTTCCGGTCTGAAATTCTTTAGGTTCAACTTCCAGCCATTGAACTGTGTTAGACCTTTCTCTGCCAATCTCAAGAGCTCATTATGAAATATTTGTTCCCCATGTAGGTACTTACAGACTGTGATCAAGTCACCCCTTAACCTTCTCTTTGTTAAGCTAAGTAGATTGAGTTCCTTGAGTCTGTCACTATAAGGCATATTTTCTATTCAGTTAATCATTCTTGCGGCTCTTCTCTGAACCCTCTTCAATTTATCAACATCCTACTTGAACTGTGGACATTTGAACTGAACATAGGATTCAAGCAGCAGTCACATCTATGCCAAATATTGAGGTAAAATAACCTTTCTACTCCTTCTTGAGAGTCCCCTGTTTATGCATCCAAGGATTGTATTAGCTCTTTTGGCCACAGCATCACACTGGGAGCTCATGTTCACCTTATTATCCACCCAACCCATCTCCAAATCTTTTTCAGAGTCACTGCTTCCCAGGATAGAGTCCCCCATCCTAGTAGTATGGCCTACATTCTTTGTTCCTAGAGGAATACATTGACATTGACCCGTATTGAAAGGCATATTGTTTGCTTGTGCCCAGCTTACCAAGCAATCCAGATTGCTCTGTATCAGTGACCTGTCCTCTTCATTATTTGCCACTCCCCCAATTTTTGTGTCATCTGCAGACTTTATCAGTGATGAGTTTGTTTTCTTCCATGCCACTGATAAAAATGTTAAATAGCACAAGGCTAAGAATTGATCTAGAAAAACACCACTAGAAAAACACCTTGTTGATGATAAGCCCCCGTTTACAATCACATTTGAGACCTATCTGTTAGCCAACATTTAATGTGTGCCATGTTATTTTTATATCGATCTATTTTTTTAATCAAAATATCATGCAATACTAAGCCAAATGTCTTACAGAAGTCTAAGTATATTACATTAACACTATTATCTTTATCAGCCGAACTTGTAATCTCATCAAAAAAAGAGATCAATTTGCCATAAAACCATTTCCAAAAACTCTATTTTGCATAAACCCATGTTGATTGGCCTTTAATTCTTTGTTAATCAAGTCCCGTATCAGCCTCTCCATTATGTTGACTGACAGGCCTGTAGTTACCTGAGTCATTCCATTTACCCTTTTTAAATATTGGCACATTAGCTTTCTTCCAGTCTTCTGGCGCTTCCATAGAGTTCCAAGACTTGTTGAAAATCAACAGTAGTGGTCCAGCAAGCTTCTCATCCAGCTCTTTTAAAACTCTTGGATGCATGTTATCTGGATCTGCTGATTTTAGAATGTATAACTTTAGTTGTTTCTGTTTAATATCCTCCTGAGATAACAGTGGAATGGAAAGAATGTTCATATTATATAGTTATGTCATCTGTTTCCTTCCCCAAATACAGAATAGAGATATTTATTGAACACTTCTGATTTTTTTTGCATTATTATTAATAATTCTACCATTTCCATCTAGTAATGGACCAATAGCATTGTTAGGATTCTTTTTGTTCCTAATATAGTTTTAAAACTCCTTCTTATTGTCCTTAACTGTGCTGGCCGTAGAGTTCATCTTGTGTCCATTTGCTTCCCTTATCAATTTTCTACAATTCCTAGCTTTTAATTTATTTTTACTACTGTCAACTTTTCCTTTCTTCCATTTTTTATATAAATATAGTTTTTTTTTATCACTGTCTTCACTTCCCTTTTAAACCATGTCAGTTTTTTAACCAATACAGACTTCTACCTTGATTGTGGCTTAAGTGTTCTTAAACAATTCCCAATTATCATTCAAGTTTTTTCTGTTTCTTCTTCCCAGCTAATTTAGGTCATACTTGTTTTCAGCTTTGTAAAATTGGCCTTTTAAAGCACAAGGTATATAGTACTGGTCTGGACTTTATCCTGCTTGCACATTATAAATGTGATCAAGTGATGATCACTTGTACCTAAGCTACCATTAATTTTTAGTTCTGTGATCAGTTCCTCTTTATCTGTCAAGATGAGGTCTAATGTAGAATTCCCCTGTAGTGGATGCATGACTCTTTGAGTTAGGAAATTGTCATCTATAATATTTAGAAGTTCCAAAGATGTTTTCATACTGGCAGCAAGAGACTTCTGGAATGTGTCACTCAAATTGAAGTCCCTCTGGATCACATTACCTTTTTCCCTGCACTTTATAGATAGGTGCATAAGGAACTGGTCATCCTTTCCTTAGTGTGATTTGATGGTCTAGTAGCAGACACCAAATAATACTCCATCTTGTGCTTTATCTGTTAGGACATAGACCCATAAGCATTGAGGATCATTCTTTTCTGAACGATCAGTGACTCAGAAACACGTAATGCCATTTTTGACATAGCGTGCCACTCCCCCTCCCCTTTTACCCATTCAGTCCTTCCTAAATAAGTTATAACCATTGATTTTAACATTCCAGTTATGCAAATCATCCCACCAGGTTTCAGTAATACCAACTAGATTGAATTTATGCTCATAAATGAGCAATTGCAATTCCTCTTGTTTGCTATCCAGGCTCCTGGCATTGGTGTATAGGCAATTAAAGAATTTTTTCTCCTCATGTCTTTTGATTCCTTGATTAATTTTGTTCTAAATATCTTGAGTTTGTGCTGAGTGCTTAGACTATTCCTCCTGCCCCCTCCCCTTTTGTACTAATTTAACGCCCCCGACTACTCTAGCCAGCCTGTCCCCTAGGAGAATTGGGTCCTCTTTTTACTGAGGTGGAGGCCATCCAAACTATACAGTCGTCGCTCCCCATAAAAGGTAGACTAATGTTCCACAAAACCAAAAGCCTCTAACTCAGTGGTTTGCACATTGGCCTGCCAAACCCAGGGTTGTGAGTTCAGTTCTTAAGGGGGCCACTTAGGGATCTGGGGCAAAAATCTGTCAGGGCTGATACTTGGTCCTACTGTGAAGGTAGGGGATGGGCCTTGATGACCTTTCAAGTCCCTTTCAGCGCTGTGAGATAGGTATGTCTCCATGTAATAAAAACTTCTCAAAGGTGCTGTCTTCCTTTGCTTGGGGGACAGGAAGGACCTCAGAGAAGATTGCTTGGACATTATTCTTCTTCAGCACACTTCTGATTTCCCTTCAGGAAGGAGAAAGGGAGGGAAGAGCCTCTCCTAACCAGGCATTTCCTACCCCATTATCAGAAGCAACGACCCACCAACTCAAAGCAGCACCAGACCGTGCATGTAAAACCTGCAGACATATCTTGCTTGCTATGATGATTGGCACAACCCACCTTTCAAGATCCATGGGTCCTACAAATGCCCATCACAGCATGGGGTGTACCTTACCCACAGCCCCAAATGTCCCAACAACAGCTAGATGGGTGAAACCAGACAGTAACTATGCACCCAGATGAACTCACACAGATAAAAAATAAAAACACCCTCTCCCCTGTGGGTCAGCACTTTTCACAAAGAGATTGCTCCATATCTGACCTCTCAGTCTTAGTCCTTAAAGGAAACCTCCACAATACCTTCCGAAGATGAGCCTGGGAACTAAAATGTAAAACTCTGCTAGACACTAAAAATAATGGACACTGATTTTATGCCCCATTACAACAATTTGTAACTACTACTAACCTTCCTTTGTCCTGTGACTTCACAGGTATTAATTGCCCAGGTCATTATAAGTGATCTCCTTCAAGGGTTTAAGGCTTATGCTTAACAATCTGTCCCCCTTTGTATTTTGCTGTAACACTCTTAGGGCAGGTTTACACTACGAACTTGCATTGATGCATTTGCACTGCTACAGCGTTTCTGGTGAAGCCGTTCTAAACCAGCGGTTCTCAAACTTCATTGCATCAAGACCCCTTTCCGATAACAAAAATTACTACATGACCCCAGGAGGGGGGACTGAAGCCTGAGCACACCCAAGCCCTGCTGCCCCAGGTGGAGGGGGGGCCAAAGCCTGAGCCCCACCACCCTGAGTGTGGGGCGGGGGGGAACCAAAACTGAAGCCCGAGGGCTTCAGCCCCAGGCAGGGGGGCCTGTAACCTGATCCCCACTTCCCAGGGCTGAAGTCCATGGGCTTCAGCTTCAACCCTGGACCCTAGCAAGTCTAAGCCAGCCCTGGTGACCCCACTTTGGGATCCCAACCCACAGTTTGAGAACTGCTGCTCTAAGCCAATGGGAGAGTGCTCTTCTCTCGGCTTAATAACGCCACCTCCACGAGAGGTGGTAGCTATGTCAGTAGGTGAAGCTCTCCCACTGACATAGTGCAGTCTACATGGAGGGTTAAGTTTGGTATAACTATCGCTCGGATGTGGATTTTCACACCCCTGAGTGACATAGTTATACAGAAGTAAGTGTGTAGTGTAGTGCAGAGTAGATCTGGTCTTAGTCTTTTTCCTGTTCTGGAGAAGAGCTCTGTATAGCTCAAAAACTTATGTATTTCACCAACAGAAGTTGGTCCAATCAAAGAGATTACTTCACCCATCATGTCTCTCTCATATCCTGGAACCAACATGGCCTATGGCAAATGTTGCTGAAAACAGAAATATTTTGAGTCAGTCTGATGTTAAACTGTATCTACATACAGTGCCTCAATGCCTCATGGAAGTTGTAATTCAGGTGCATCCACCTCATTTTCTCCTGTGGGCTGGGCTCCCTGTCTGAACTCCAGCTCCCATGAGTCAGTGCAATCCAATGTTTTCCATGATACACCAAATGAATTGGTCAGAGATGAGAGCATCAGGGAGAAGTAATCTGGCTCAGTAGCCCTGTCCCCAGGCATGAATGGGGGCATGAACTACAAATCCCATGAGGCACTGTGACACTTGAGGCCAAGTGAAGGGAGATCAGGAACAGGGCCGTCCTTAGGATTTATGGGGCCCTAAACAGTATTATTAAACTGGTGCCCCTATGCCGGATGGCAGCCCAAGCTCACAGCCTTGTGGGGGAGGGGAAGGAGGGACTTGACAGCAAAGGATAATGAGATGCCCGGCCTGCCTCATGGTGGCGGAGAGTCACAGTTCCCCGCAGAGACTCCCATACCCTCTCCCTCATGCAGAATGGACATGAAAAAAGTACCTAATTAAAAGCACTAAAATTTGGGAATAAAAAATGTCAGTCACAGGTTTTTTGATATGCCCTGAAGTTTGTCAGAGATTTATTTGCAAAAACTTCGTAGTAAGGGTGAGTCAGCTGTCCTGCTGAATACAACATTACATATAATGGAATACATGATGCAGCTCTTCTCTGTTTTACATTTTCTTAATCAGTATTTCTAAGCTGAATTTATATTTTAAATGTACTCAAACCTTAAGCCAGCATTCCAGATTACTACATATTTAACTCACTGAAACAAAGACATTATTTTAAATTAATCAGAGAGGTTTAGTGTGTTCATAACAATGTTCATTGCTTTTAGAAAAAGGGAACAGTAATTTACTTTGTGTGATCTCCATAACAAGAGACATGGTTATGAAATTTCACCAACTTTAAAAAAATATGTTTCCAAAGATTTTAGGTATAACAAGGATTTTATGTCTTACTAAGGTACTGATTTTGCTGGAGGGTTCTTTTAAAACTAGTTCATCGGATAGTCAGAAGTAAAGAAAGGGAAACTCTTTGTCCAGCTATCTGGAAGGGAAGGACTGTTGTCCCTTTAAGGGCTCTCTTCAGTGGGGAGTGGGGGGAGAGGTGGTGAAGGGATGGACAGAAAGGACAGGAAGACTTGGAAGCACTTTTTTTTTTAACTATAGTAATTAAAATGTGTATTTTAGATAAGGGAGGTCTTTTGAAGGATTTATTTAAAAAACTGTATGTCTGAAGATCCACGCATTTAAGGCTAAAGATGATTGTGCATCTAAAACTCTATGCAAGCATTTTTTAGAAATGTGATTTTATAATCTTCACCAGCTCACTAATGAAATATTTTTAAAGCAAATTTTAAACTAAGGTCCTGTAGACTGACATGTTCTGTGTAAATATTACATTAATGCACAACTGTTTTTGTCAGTAAAGTCAGAAACTGACAGTATAAAAATTTATTTGGGCATAAGCTTTCGTGGACATCTGATGAAATGGGTTCTAGCCCACAAAAGCTTATGCCCAAATAATTTGTTAGTCTCTGAGGTGCCACAAGGACTCGTCCTTGTTTTTGCTGATACAGACTAACAGGACTACCACTCTGAAACCTGTCAGTATATACCTTGGGGTTGGCAAATGCCTGTTAAATGACTTTATTACCCCTTGAATGTCTCTTTAACAGTTTCAATGTTGTGCTAATAGGTCTGGCAGGCTGGAGGTTTTTTCACCTTTAACTACTAGATTCCCTCCCAAGGAATACTCACCAGGCTAGAGCAGTCATCTGTGGGAGCCTGCAGGAAGGGTCAGAACAGGGATAGGAAAACAAGAGGGTGGACACTAAGACCCAGTGGTGCCCCAAATTTTCAGGTGCCCTATGCAGCTGCCTATGTTGCCTATGCCTAAGGACGGCCCTGATCAAGAACCATGAGAAGATGAAGGAGACGGGAAGAGAGAGCACAAGGGTAGAGAGGAAGAGGGATGAGTACAAAGGAAAGGCATAGGGTATGTCAACAGAGCAGCTCAAATAAACAGACAGGTGCTAGCTCTGCCCCAGCTCATAGAATATCAGGGCTGGAAGGGACCTCAGGAGGTCATGTAGTCCAACCCCCTGCTCAAAGCAGGACCAATCCCCAGACAGATTTTTGCCCCAGATCCTGAAATAGCCCCCTCAAGGATTGAGCTCACGACACTGGGTTTGGCAGGCTAATGCACAAACCACTGAGCTAGGCATTACACTATGGTGGTCAGCTGCACAAGTATACTCCTGCCCAACCCCCAGGAAACGTACCTGGGTGACTAACTTGAGCCCCTGTGGCCACACTGCTATTTTTAAAAGCAGCAAAGAGTTCTGTGGCACCTTATAGACTAACAGACGTATTGGAGCATGAGCTTTCATGGGTGAATACCCACTTCGTTGGATGCATGACTGCTATTTCTAGACGTTAACTCAAGCCAAACTAGTATGTATCCACCTACAGCTCCCAGCTGCAGTGTAGACACAGCCAGAGAAAGGAAGCAGGGGAGCAAGGAGGGAGCCAGTGGGACATGGGGAGCAAGGGAGAAACAGGGTGCTGCACAACACAGGGGAGGAAGGGGGGAGGAGACAGCAAAGAGCCTGGCGTGAGGAGAAGTGGCTGCTGGTTGTGCAGGGCAAACAGGGTGGGGCGGGGGGAGAATTATATTTTTTGAAGCAGAGGAGGCAAAGCAGAACTACTAGGGGCTGCGGGGAAGTCCACTGCATGGGGAGCTCAGTGTTCCAGGTGTCTGACCCCTGGTGAGTCTCTGGGTGCCTGGAGCCCCAGGAGCAGATGGTGCCAGAGGGGAGCCCAGAGCAGGCCTTTCATAGTGAGTGGGAGGTTGAATGTCTGATCTCTCAGAAGGAAAGAGGGGGGGACCCTGGGTTGCTCAGTGGGGGATCGGGGAGCTGTGAACAGGCCCCTTGCTCATAAATATTCAATGCCAAAAAACCCATTAATGTTGCATTAAGGCTGAGAATTTGAAGGCCCCAAAGTCGGGAAGCTCAGCGCTGCGGTTGCTGGAGGAGCAGTAACAGGGCTCTGCTGCACATAGCATAGCTGTTTGTATTGCTCTACAGGGTGCTAATTTTAATGCCTAAATACAACGTGGCTGCAAGAAGCATCGCTTTGAAAGTCATGACTCATGTGCTCTGAAAACCCAAAGCAGCACATTCCATTAACATACAAAGGCAGAGAGAGCATATGCTTAAAACCCTCCATACCCAAGAATGGAGAAGGTTAATGGGCTCAACTCTGCTCTCATTCACACTAGGGTAATTTTGGAGTAACCCCAGAGACTCCAGTGGAATTACTCCAGATTTACACTGTCATAAGTGAGAGCACAATGTGATCCACTCTGTATAGTAAGGATAACTAAGCCTTTATATTTTATTGTCTACATTTTACAGCAGCATTGGAATAGATAGCACTGCACCTGTTAGAGGACAGCTTGGAATGGCGAATTCTGCGTACATCTGTGCAGCATAGCTGGGTAGATGTTGCTGTCAGGATCTCAACCTTTTTCATTGCCTGATGTCAGAGCAGAGATGGACCCAAACTAGAATTCAAGTTCCAGCTGGATTGGAAGTTTGTATCAAGCTCTTTCTAATGTATTTCCCATGCATAGACAACATTCCTCTCCTTTCATTTCAAATAGCTTTCATTTTGGGTGAAGGGAAAAAAGTTTAGGGTGGTATAAAAGTCAAATGCCCCAGAGAGAGCACAGTGGGTGTGGGTGTCGGTGAGCTGCAGTGCTCTGAAAAGAAAATGGCTGCTCTCTCCACACATAGGCAATGCTCTTATAAATGCCAGCTTTAGTCCTGGAAGACCATATGAAGAATGTGAACATTGGGAGGAAGGACATGGAGATGTCGGAGACTGGGGGCAATAGTTGTGGGGAGGCTGAGGAGGGTAGGGAAGACAGGTACAAGAGGAACCCTTGGTGAGGAGATGTTGGGGACCCTGGGGAAGGGAACAGAGAACAGTGGGAATGGGAGTGAGCTGAGCTCTAGTTTGGGAAGAACTGTACTGGGCAGTTGGGAACACGTGAAGAGCCTTGCGGAGAGGAGAGGACTATGACATTCGCCGGTATTATCTGGACTGGTGATCTGCTAGGTCTCTCCAATCCTTGACTCTGGGAGTCTGCCTTACCCTGCATTGCTGTGAGAATCCCCACTCCTGGGCTGTTCATGCACAGCCTCTGGCGTGTAAGCTGTTCCTTGGATTGTGCAACCGAATGACACTAGCCAATATCTCTGGTCTCAGGCACAACTCTAGGAACCTCTGTCTTGCGGTGCCCAGTTATGCCCGCTGGACACTGCAAGCTTATATGAGTTCATCAATTTAACAAAGAAATTGATATGCACCAGGCTTGTTATCTCAAGGGGAGTCTCTGATATACTTCAAACCAAACACACTGCTACAGGTAGAATAAACAAACAAATTTATTAACTACAAAGATAGATTTTAAGTCAAAGCACAAGAAGTTGGATTTGGTCAAATGAAATAAAAATAAAACACATTCTAAGCTGATGTCAACACTTTCAATGCCCTTACAAACTTAGATGAATCTCAACACAGGCTGGCTGGTTACCCTTCAGCCAGGCTCTCCCCTTTGATCAGTGCTTCAGTCGCTTGGTGGTGATGTCTGTACATGGAAATGGAAGAGAGAGAGGAAGAGCATGGCAAACGTATCTCCCTTTTATCATGTTTTTTCTTCCCTCTTGGCTTTGTGCCCCCCCCCCCCCTTTCAGAGTCAGGTGAGCGTTACCTCATCGCAGTCCCAAACTGAACAAAGGAAAGGGGGTGAGTCACTCGAGAGTCCAACAGATCCTTTGTTGCTGCATAGGCCAGTGTCCTTTGTTCCTGTGAGGGTGGGCTGGGTTTGTCCCATACATGCCCTGATGAGATGTGAACTGGCCCTCTGCTCTTGGAGAGTTTTTGCCTGTGTTTTTAAGCCATGAGGACACATTTTCAGCCTGATAACTATATACATGAAATTACAACCTATAACATTACTATAACAACAATTACTATAACATTACCATAACAACAATGCTCAGTGCGTCATGAGCCTTCCAAAGACACCTATGACAAACTTTGCATTGGATACCACACAATCATATTATAAGGATGAATATGGGGGTGCTGGATGTCCTCTTGAGGTACAGAATGTCACAGGGACATACACAGGAGGATTTGGGTGGCAAAGACTAGTGGGGGCTTGTGCAGGGGGAGATAGGGAAGGGGAGGCAGAGAATAGGTGGACTTGATGAAGCAGACTTCAGTGGGATTGCTCAGGTGCCCAAAGTAAGTTAAACATGTTTGGCAGTGTTTGCAGGCTCAGGGCCTTAAAGGTTCATGTTGCAGAAAACACAGGCCTCATGGCTTCCTAGTCCATGAAAAAGAGCCAACCGAAACCCTGAGGTCTGACAACGCCCCCATTTGCAGCCCCCCCTTCTATTCTATTGCTAAAATGGCTTTTAATCCTCCAGAGGATTTGATGATGTATTTAGAGCATGCCCAAAGAGCTCTAGAATTGGGCAGCCTTAATGTTACATGAGCATGTGGTTTTGGACTTTTATAAACAATATCCTTTTGGACTGGCTTGGGGAGCTTTCCTGGAAAGCCAGGACAGGGGGTTTGAATCGGAGCCAGTGGAGTAGTACAGGTGTGACCGAGGACAGTTGGATCTAATGTTTATAAAAGCAGGGAAGGACGTATGTTGGGATTGCCTATCTACTAATGCTAGGAGTTCATTTAATAAGGCATGGGACCCTGCTAAGGTCGAGCAGCAGAAGCCTGGCAGAGTGATGGATGTGATTAGGGAAGAGATCTGAAAGGTTTTAACAGGTTTTATAATGATAGGGATGGATGAAAACGTGGTGGGGGTCAGGATGTAATAGCAATAGATTTTAAGAGGTGGGGAGATACAATTTGTCTAAAAAACGGGTCAGCTTGGATTGAAGAACAAGGGAAAAAGTCTCTTAGTGGGGTGTATTTTTCATCCTGTGGATTGGCAAGGCATTCTCTGTGATCCTGAGAGAGAAAAGAAAAGATATTAGATCAGGAGCTACAGGTATCTGGGGGTGTTAACAGGCCACAGATGGAGGTGAAATATGCAGATACTGGGTGATAAAAAGGCTATGGATTTTATTAATGTGACAGAAAGATCTGTTTTTATTTCCGTATGTGTTAGAGGCAACATGAGGGGGACATAGATTCGGTGTAGTTTAGATGGAGTCAGGGGAGTGAAGCGACTAGAGAGAGAGAAGTCACTGGAAGGAGTTGTCAGTTACTGAAGAAGAAATGGTGGAAGATCTAAATGGTTCTCCTTTGTATTAGTTAAAGGGCTCCTGCCAATCCATCTCTGGAGGGCATGTTTGTGGTTGAGGTTGGTGGGTATTCAGATCAGCAAAGGGGGAAGCAGCGGGTTAGGGATTTAATAGTTGAAACGCTTGCTTTAGGGGTAGGGTGTGGGGGTGCTGCTGCCAGTGGTGCACTCTGGACTTGGCCGGAACCTCCAGAGCACTGGTGTGTGGGCAGGATCCTGTCTATGGGGGCAGGAGCATGGGTGACTCAAATAGCACATAAAGGGGCGGTCAAGATGTTAGAGGGGTGGGGACAGAGTAGGGGCGGTCAGGATGACAGAGGGGGCAGAGTGGGGGCAGTTGGGATGACAGGGGTAGGGGCAGGGTGGGGGTGGAATGACAGAGTAGTCATGGGGCAGAAGAGAGGCAGGGATTGGGTTTCTCTGCAGTGTTCATAGCTGGGAGACCTCACCCAGGGAGGAGAAGGGTTTTGTTCCCAGAGGCTTAAGACAAGACAAGGGCCACCTAAGGTCTGCCTCGTGTTCATGCAATACAGCGCTGGCACCCCAAGTATAAATGTGCCAAATCAGCCACCAAGTCTTCACCCCACACTCCAGCTGGGCCCAGCCACTCCTTGCCCAGGGGGCTGTCATATCTTTCCAGCCCCTTGATGACTCCCCTGCTCCATCCCAGACCTTTCTGCTTCGAGTCGCTCACAGGCCTTGTCCTTCTGGCTCTCCACAGCCATCTGCTCTCCCCTCAGCCCACCCTCCATTGCTGGCTCTTCCTCCTTCGAAGGCCCATGCGCTGCACAGGTGTGGTGGTGGAGAGGGGCTAACTTGGGCTGAAAGAAACAGGCCACCCTGTGCCAGGTGGTCAGTGTCGGGGTTTGGGGAAGAAGGTCTCTGTGTGTGTTGGGGGTGGGGGGGAGTGTCAATGCTCTGTAGGTTTTGCAGTGTCACTCTGGATTCACTTTGAATCTCAACATGCCCCCCCGAACGCCTACTACTTATAATCACTTATAATTCAGCTTGCTGTAGTTAAACGTATTTATTTGCTTTATCCTAACCCATGAGTTTGTCTACACTGTATGTTCATTACTTTGGCTATGTCTACACTGGCACTTTCGCCATTAAAACTTTTGTCACTCAGAGGTGTGAAAAAACGCTCCTGTTGACAAAGCTACTGCCCCTCACTGGGGGTGGTTTTATTTAGCTGCCAGGAGAGCTGCAGCAGCACAGCCATACCAGGCTTCTGACCAGTGCAATGTGGTCCAGTTCTGGGGTATAGGGTTGGAACTGGGAGGACTGGTTGGAGCCTCTCCATTGTTGGCTCATGAGCGGCTGGGAGACCATTCATGTAACTCAGCTGAGCGTGTCCTTGCCTGTGGATGGCTGTGTAAGTGCAGTGCCTATCAGAGGTTTGTAGCTTGATATCAGCTTTACAGTGCAAGACAGAGCCCAGATTGCAACAAGGACACAAATGAGAGCTGCCCCTGAATAAAGTGTGCTCAAGCCAATTCCCCTGCATCCCAGTGCTGGGCTCTGCGCTGGCCCAGGGATGGATCTGCCCCTCCTTTGTTCCTGTTGAGGCAGCCTGGGTTGGCAAACTGGCATCAGGGCCAGACACTCAGCTCCCATTGCTTTTGTAAAAGTTTGAATTTGACTGGAAGTGATTTTTTTTTGTACCGCATATCCAGCCCATCCATGGAACTCCTTGCCCAAGGCTGAGACAGGCAGTCCAATGGGACAGCCAAGGGGACAAGACCCAGACGGCAGCAAGCAAAGTACAAACAACGACACTCAGCTATGCGGTTAGGACAGAAGTGTTCCCAAGGGATAAAATAACCAAACCCTTGTGCCTCAGGGCATAAGCTGATCATCTGCTGAGGTCGGGAAGAAATTTATCACCATCTGCCTCTTGTCTGTCTGCTGCGGGGAATAATACAAGCCCGAGAAGGGAAGAATCAGCAGTGTATTAGTTAGAGAGCAGCATTATTCCCTCCTTTCTGTACTGTACAAATGAGTGTGTATTTTTCATAATGGGGGAATACATGCAGGGAGAAAGAAAAATGTTCTGAAGAAGAAAGAAAGAAGGAAAGGAGGGGGAAAAAATCAATATTACAGCAACGTTAAGACACTCGGGGGAGGGTTTTAGTGGGGCCATTAATTTGCTTCTCAGGTGGTAAAAGCCACTTAGCCTTTAAAAATTATAATGAAATGTTAACTACCCAAAGCATTATTGCTGAGTCACTGAGTGGTGTGCTGGCCTTCATAACCAGTCTGACAGAAGGGCTGTTTAGAGTGAGCTCACTGAGGCCAATCCAGCACAGGCTTCCCATTGCCTGGATGTGCAGGATCGGGCCCCAAATCTCAGATCCAGCTGCATGTAAATGTATGGGGTAGTGATGGAGAGGGCACCTACGTGTCTCCTGAGAGTGGGGGCTGTAGGGAACGGATTGGCACTCGGATGGCAACAGCTGTCTCCAGAGCTCCAGCAAGCGAGGATGCTTTGAAGTGGAAGGTTGCAGGCTGGCCTGGCCTGGCCTGGCCTAAGAGAAGTCAGAACAGATACATCAGAAGAACATGTGCTCAGTTCTCCCCTGGAGGCAGCTGACCTTTGGAATTCTTTTAAAATAAGGTATGGAAGTTAAAGGCAATGAGCCAAGATCAGCCCAGTGGTAGTTCTATTGGCAGGGGTGGAAAAGGCCCATTTTGTCACACTAACCTACCCCTGGCCTACATTTTGAAACATGACTAGTGATTTTGGGTGCCTGTAAATATGCAGGACTCACCCCTGAAGCATCTCCTGCTGGTCATCTTGGGAATTAGCTCTTCCAGCCTCTGGAGTGCCCTCTGCAAGCCAGTGTCCCTCTGCTGCTTAATCCCTGTGTCCCTCCCTGGACTCCGGTGCCCCTTTATCTGGGGTGCTGCCCTCAGTCTCAGGGTCTCCCCTCCCTGGGGAACCCCCACCCTCTATCCCCACCTCGCCTCAGTCATAGGCTACTGCCAGTCACCAACTAGCCCCCATTCCCTGGGGCAGACTGCAGTATAAGCCACTCATCACTGGCAAGGAAGGTTTGGACCTGCTGCCTTTCTCTGCAGCTCAGTACCTCTATGGGGCCTTGGACAAGGCCCTGCAGCCTGGAGCTCCCCAGCTCCACCTCACTCTAGGCAGTGGCATATTATTGCCTAGGCCAACAAGGCCTAGGGTGACAAATTTGCAGGGGCGGCAAATTTGCTCCTGCCCCCACCCCAACTCCGCCCCTTCCCCAAATTCTCGGCCCGCCTCCTCCCCCAGCCGCTGCACTTCCCTCCTTCCACCTCCCTCCCAGGCTTGCCGCGTGAAAGCGCTCGAAGGGAGGGAGGGAGAAGCGAGTAGTGGCGCGCTTGGGGGATAGCAGAGGTGACCGAGGCCGGCGGGCACGGGGAGTAACTCTTGGCGGGGGGGCAGGGAACCACAACTCCGCTTCTCCCCCCTCACTCCAGGCTTGCTGCAGGGGAGCAGAGGTGAGCTGGCACAGGGGCGGCAATTTTTTGAGGGCCTAGGGGCGGCAAATTTGTCAATCCACCACTGACTATAGGCACCCTGAGCTTCCCAGCAGCCAGGCCCCTCTGTCTCTCTGCAGGCAGAGACAGACTGTTAAGCTTCTGGCTCCCAGCCTCCTATATAGGGCCAGCTGAGGCCTGTCTGGGGTGTGGCCCAGCTGCAGCTGCTTCCTCAATCAGCCTATTAGCTCTTTTCCTTGTCTCAGCCCTCTCCCAGGGCTCTTTTAAGCCCTTCAGGGCAGGAGCGGGTGACCACTCCGCTATAGTGCCTAACTCAAGACATTGTACAGGGGCCTGGTTTCAAGAAAGTGCTGAGCACTCATCATCTGAAAAACCTGCTCTTAATCTGAACACCAAAAACATGAGGCATCCAAAATTGCTAGTCACTTGTGAAAATCTTGGGGGGGAAATCCTAGCCCTACTAAGGGCAATAGGGGTTTTGCTATTAGCTTAAATGGAACCTGGATTCTGGTTGCTCATCTGTTATTCATCACTGAATTTTTATTTGCTTCTGAAGCACCCCATTTATCCAAAACTGGCCCTTGAGATGGAAGCTTAACAGGCCTCTACTCTGGAAACTTGGAATAGAGATCAAGGCCTCTCCGAGGACTTAGTCGATGTCCAGGGTGGAAAATCGGCTTCCTTCTTTCATCTACTTCCTTAGATCATGGAGGTCAAGTGAGGCTTATTTCATGAGTGTGCATAAAGAGCTGGGAAAGCCCCCAGGGGAGGTTCTAGAGATGAGCTAAGTATAATGGAGGGAATGGCAACAGCCTTGATAGTTAAAGGAGCATGACAGTTGCCATTCCAATCCCCTGTTTTCAGTCACTCCTGCAAAGCCCAGCTGCTGAGGATCTCTCACCCTCTGCAGCTGAGGAGCTCTACTATGGTGGACCATGAGAGATTCACATGATTGAGGTTCCTCTCTTGACTCACAAGACATACTTATAAACTCGTGCCCTATGTCATGAATGATATACTTGATATAGTCAATAATACACATTTATGAGTAATGTACATGTAAAAAGTGTTGATAATTACGTCCTGGGGGGTCAGAGTTCAGGTTGTTATGAGGACATGTCAGATGAATTTTCATGTCTCACTACTGTCATTAGCTAACTGTATGAACTGTGATAATAATGAAATATTTATGTAAATCCTGTTTCCAGTACTTGAATGCTTATGGATTTTAAATGGCAATGCCGCCATTATAACAGACGCTTTGGTTCCATGTTTTGCACATGGGTTATATTAACTTTGTAGATAACAGCATGTTTGTTTGGGAATTCTGTAATAAGATTTAATATGACCTGGAGCTAACCCTGCACCAGTTGACTCAGCACCTCACTGGTGTTTTCACCGTGAAGCATATTGCAGTCAAGATCCTGGTGGTTGAGGCAATGGACTAGTGCCTAGGAGATCTAAACTGAATTCCTGGCTCTACCACAGGCTGCCTAGGTGACCTTGGACAAGTCACTTAATCTCTCAGAGCCTTGGTTGCTCTAGAAAATAGGAAGTCCACTTCTCCCTGCCTCTCCTCCTCTCAGTCTAGTCTATATAGATTGTAAGCTCTGTATGCATATAGAGTGTCTAGCACAACAGGGCTTTGATCTCTGGTGGCCAGTAGGTGCCTGTGCACACTGCAAGAAGGCATCATAAAAATCACTGGGCCCACAGCCTTTGCATCATATGTAGAGGGCAGTGGGACAGAGCAGGCAGACTTACAATGCAGTAAGTCTGTGCTGGAACAGTTTGGCTGGGGTTCCTCCTTTTATACTAGATAGAAGAGTGGTTTCCTCCCTACTCCATAGTAGGTGACACTGCAGAGAGTCTGCAGCTACAATGCAGAGTACAAGAGAGGCATCTCCTGCCAGCACAGAGCTCTTCAGTTTAAACAACTCAGCGACTTTTCTGTTGAAGAAGTAGTTCTCAAACTGTGGGTCATGACACGCTAGCAGGTGGCTAGGGGACTGGTAAATGGGTCAGGAGACTCTGTGGGCTTCAATGACGCACAGCCACTGGGCATGAACAAATCAGTTGCCTGCCCCCCAGGACACACCTTGATGAGCAGCATCTACCCAACTAGCGCCAGCATCAGGAGTATTAAGAGTAGCGCAGCAGCCTTGCACTGAAGCGCTTTATCCCCAGAACCTGCTGCGAATGAAATTGAGTAGGATCAGGTGATCCTAGTCAATTTCACTCACAGCAGGAGCCACAGGTAAAGGGCCTAATGGAGGAGAGCTGCGCTGGTCTGAACTTCCCAACTGCCAGGCTGAATTTAGGGAGAGAGGAGACGGGAATGCGCACTCAGGAAGGAGATGCTGAGTGTCAGAGGGAAAAAGAAACAGAGAAAAGCAAAGGAAGGAGGAAGGAATGATGGAGAGAGAAATGGGACATTAAAACGTAGAGACCATGGAAGCAAGAATGTTGCATCTTCTCTTTCTAGTTCTACAAACCAAACACAGCAGGACAGGCAGCTAATCTTCCTGGCTTCTGAACAAAAGGATTCTTTTCATGCCAGTAATCCAAGAGCTGCCATGCCACTGCTCTCCCCTGCTCATCCACTGTGAATGCAGCTACGTGGAGTCTGACTGAATGGGTTAGCAAAATAAAGACAGATGGCAACAGATTAGCTCTAACACTTCTACATCACAATATAGTCACTGCAGCCTTCCCTGCTGCATCTGCTCCAGCTAGATGGCCCACAACTTGTCTGCCACCCACAGTCACATGCCATCTTGTGGCCCAGCACAGAGCTGCAATTTAGCATTAAACAAACAGAAAAGCAGTCTAATCTTAATTTCATTTTCATGGCCAATAGATCTATCCAGACAGACAGCAATAGGGATGAATGATAGGCACTCAGATAACATGGCAACGGGATTGCATGGACAGGAAATGTTTTGTTTCTTCTGAAATTTTCTCTTTTAAATACTTTTTTAAGCTGAATATTGAGGTTGTTTTGTGAAAAATCAGTTTTGGTGTGGTTTTTGAAACAAAAACCAGAACATTTCAGGGGGCGGGGAGGAAAATTTTTCTTTTTTTCCCCCATGAAAAATTTCAAATATTTTTATATACCAATTTTTTCATGCAATACCTACAATTTTCTAACCAGCTCCAACAAAACCTAGATTGATTACTTTAGATAGATCTCAAGTGACTTGTGACTTGTGACTTTAGATAGATCTCAAGTGGCAGAGGCTATATTGTCTGTATGAAGGACATTTCGTAAAATGGTGTTCTGTTCTAAAACATTGGCATCTCTCTCTTTTCATTATGATGTTATCCCCAATTACTGTCCATTCAACATGCACAGGTCATTATTAAGGCTGTTATTGTCAAAGAAACCTAAGGGAGTTGGATGCTCCACTCCAATGAGAACTGGCTGCTGAATTCCTGTACATCTTAGAAAAATTTAGTCTAAATCTGGGTCAAACTTTCATAACAGAAGTTGGCCAAGGCTTGCTGGGCATGCCACAAATCTTCTGAGTTGAATCTGAGCCAATTGCGGACAAAAACATCCTCATTAGTGGTGGGTTGTGAGGAATAGTTTCTAATAGAAACTCAGTGCAACTCAGAGCATTAAGTAATAAAATACAGTTCAGGAGATGTTAAACCATTCAATGCAACTGAGGAAATAGTTTGCCAAAATCATAAGAACATAAGACCATACGAATGGCCATAGTGGGTCAGACCAAAGGTCCACCTAGCCCAGTATCCTGTGTTCTGACAATGGCCAATGCCGGGTGCCCCAGGGAGAATGAACAGAACAGGTAATCGTCAAGTGATCCATTCCCTGTCGCCCATTCCCAGCTTCTGGCAAACAGACGCTAGGGACACCCTCCCTGCCTGCTAATACCATTGATGGACCTATCCTCCATGAATTATCTAGTTCTTTTGAACCCTGTTATAGTCTTGCCTTCACAACATCCTCTGGCAAAGAGTTCCACCGGTTGACTGTGCATGTGTGTGAAGAAATACTTCCTTTTGTTGTTTTAAATCTGCTTGCTATTAATTCATTGTGACCGCTTGTTTTGTGTTATCGTTTAGCAGTAATAACACTATCTCATTTACTTTCTCCACAGACCTCAGTCATATCCCTCCTTAGTCATCTCTTTTCCAAGCTGAAAAGTCCTAGTCTTATTAATCTCTCCTCACATGAAAGCCATTCAGGTGATCCTGAATCCAGGTGAACTGAAACAAGAGGTCACAGTCTTCATAGGGAAAATATATGTTATAGTCAACGGTTTTCTAATCTAGCAGACAAAGATAGAAGAAGACCTGGCTGGAAACTAAAGCTAGAAAAATTCAAACTGGAATTAAAGGAACAGCGATAGTGAACCAATGGAAGAGTTTCCCAAGGGATATGGTGGATTCTTCACTGCTTAAAGTCTTTACATCAAGACTGCATGCCTTTCTGTAAGATCTGCTGTACGACAGACAGCATTATTGGAACTGATGCATGGATGATTGGATAAAATTCTACAATTGTGTTTCGCAAGAGTTCAGACTAGATAATTAATGGTCCCGCCTCGCCTCAGAATCTATGAAACCTGCCATGTTCACAACTGTAGATTTTGGGATGAAGCTCTCCCTGCTGTAACTCCATTAGAACCATTCGAATTACACATTGGTGCATTTGGCCTTTCTGAAAAGACTTATTTTTTCCTTCATATTTCAGCATGGTCAAAACCAGGTGGCATTGCAACATACAAAAACAAGAACCGTGGGAGAGAAGTCATCTCCTCTTTCCTGACAATCTAGCACAACTCAAGTGGGGTATTGATTCTACGATGAGGTTGGGTCTGCGCTTCTTTCTGAACCAGCCTCTAGGCACGATGTTTCAGTCTTCCTATCATAACACTGTACCACCCTGTGAACCTGTGTCCTCTTCCTGCACCATACTCAGCTCTCATAGATCATCATACTAGTGTCATACTGCAACCATGCAAAGGCTAAAACACAGCTGGGCTTCTTCAGTACCCTGAAAAATCAAGGCTGTGCCAAGAATTTTGATGAGCAACAACTTGACAGTGGCCTGCACTGAGTAGTGCAATGCACTTCTACTGTGAGGCACTCAGGCTGTAATCTCAAACATGAGTGCCTTAGTTTTTACACCCAAGCAGAACCTAAGCTTCCAGCATCAGTGGCTGATTAGAGGAGTAACACATTAGACTTTATAGCACCTTGATGCTGGACATTCTTGGGAAGAACACTTAATAGAACGAAGCTACAGGTCATACGACTCGCCTATCAACGAGCCAGGGATATACAGCTGGAGACATAAGGTCTGGGCTGAAGAGGCATGGATGGACCCCACCATGGGAAGACACCAATGTCCCCAGAAGAGAACTTTAATTGGTTTGTGATGTCCTTTTGGTCCAAGGCCTGCTTGACCTACAAGCCTTGAGACACTAGTAGTTCCTCCCATGCAATTGGAGGGTTGGAGGTAGGTGGGAGTCATGGCGGCCACATTGAATTCTGCATGCACACATAAGGTATTATGAAATTTCACAAGAGCGACTGCCACGTCTTCATTCAGGGTATAACCCCAATGATCTGTCTACATGTTCTTCATTTTATCCTTGAAGCGACTCACAGATTAGATAAATGAAGAGACAATCTAATTCTAGATGGAGCTGGTAGTACCATCTATTAATAAGATTGCCTTTCAAGTCCCATTATAAGACCCTGGTTTCAATTGCTTATAGTTTTGCCAAACTTTTCCATGTAACAACAAATATGCATCAGGCTGATTTCCCCTCTCCACATTTCAGCCAAATCAATTCAGCTGTTTGTGAGAATGAGACTAGGACAAAATATGTCATTTTTTCCCTTTGAAAAAAATTGAGACTTTTACTCTGAAAAGCTGTAGCAACCCTATGCTTTAGAGCAAGGACTTGAAATTTGGCAGGGAGGTGGCCTTTGTGTCAGGGATAGATCTTTTGCCATTCCTGTAAAAATCAACCCAAATTTAGCCAAGGTATAGGCTGTTGGGAAAAAAATCCTGCTATTTGCACATGCTCAGTGTGGCAAATTGCCGGTACTGTTCTCTGGGTCTCGCGCTTTCTCTTCTCTGGGGTAGTGTGGCAAATTGCCGGTACTGTTCTCTGGGTCTCGCGCTTTCTCTTCTCTGGGGTAGGTTCAGGGTGATATTGCTTGCCTCTGAACCAGTTCTTAATCACTCCCCTAGTGTCCTTGGAGGAGGGGAGTGGAGAGGGAGGGACCTGGGCCCGCCCTCTACTCCAGGT
>NC_133775.1:75049881-75147480 GCF_003597395.2 Chelonoidis abingdonii | reverse complement strand
ACTGGAGTCAGGTGCTCTAACTGGAGTCAGGTGCTCTAACTGGAGTCACAGCTGTTCTAGTTAATCTAAAGCAAACCTTCCTCCCTTGGCAGGGAATAAGGCCCCCTGCTAACACTCTTATGCTGCCCTCTGGCCATGCTGTATCACATCAGTCAGTAGAGAGCCCCTAAAATCCCCAAAGATTCCATCCTCACTGAGCATGCTCCATCCTCTCACAGCTCCTAGTATTGACCAGACTGCACATACTCCATCCCAACACAGAATGACAACTGAGCATGCCCCCTTCAGCCCTGATTTACAGTGGCAAAACTGGACTTTTCCTGTGATGTTGGCTCCCAGCTGCTCTGGGCCGGGCCGGGCAGTGGAACAGAGAACAGATGTCTGTCCATCCTGTGCCCCCAAGGACTCCCTGGCATGGAAACAACTAATTTCATTTTAACTGTATAGGAACAAAATTAGAAAAAAAATCTATAACTTTCATTTTGACTATCATTTTGCATTGTACATTATAAATTATATTGTCATTTTAATGTCATATTACATCATGTCATTTATTTTATAATACATATTGTGACATATGACATAAAAGCTGACATTTGACTTGTGTTAATGTAATTGATAAAGTTGAAAAAGTCAAAATGAAATGTATCCACCTGATTGAAAGACATCAAATGTTTCTGACATTAAATTTCAGCATGTTGTTCTGTGGGAAAATTTGACATTTTTAATTTTTTTCATTCTGATTCAGAACTTTTTTTTAATTGAAATTTTGGTATTTCCCATGAAACAGGAATTCCAAGAGCTGCACAGCTCTACTTTTGACCTTAATCCCCATGACTTGGTTCCCCATCTGTAAAATGGGGATAATACCCCCGCCCCACACACATACCTCTTACCTTTTGAGAGTGTTTTGAAGATCAATTAATTGAGGTTTGTGAAGCACTCAGATAATAGAATGATGAGCACCACAGAAAGGCCCATTAAGAAATGTATAATTCTGTATTCAAAGCAGGATTTGAGCATGCAGTAACTAGGACCTGGGGCCACACACTGAACAATGAGGAGAAAACTAAATATTGCATAGCTGCTCCTTCAATGAGCACCATCCATTCTGTGCTCTGAATGAGGTAGGGATCTGGTGGAAAAAATACTCTGCTCATGTAATTAAAGACTATTATAATATATATGCACACAGAGGTCTGGATTTTGGTTGCACAGTCAACCTCAATTCAGGCATTTCCTAATTGTTGAGTGCTTGACCTTGCAACTCTAATAATGTTCTTTTCACATGGCTTTTTGCTCTGTAATAGGATAGATAGAGTCATACAGATACATACATAAAGAACAGACAGAATGTTCTGGGGTCCTTCAAATGCTCTGGGAATGAAGGATGCTATCACCATCCCTATGAGTTGAGAGGGCCCTGCTGTTGTCCCAGACACAGCCTTCCATGGAAAGAGAATGCTGGTTTCTGGGATGTCGGTGAATGGGTGAGAATCGGGGGCTGCTTCTTTTTTACTCTGAACTGCTCTGATTTCCACTGTTCCCAGCCCCCTCCTCTTTTTACAGAGCTACCTTTACCAAGCATTGTGTCTTCGTTTGCAGTTCTGCCGCACTGCTGCCCCCTTGCCAGAGACCTCAGGGGACCTGAAGCAGCAGAGCCCTGATCTAATGAGATGGTGTGCCAGTTAGCTGCGAGGACTGCTTTCTCGCTCCCTTTCTGCAGACACACTGCAGATTGTTTTGTACAGAGGCGGATGGTCTCACTGCAGACGGTGAGTCAACCTCTGTATGGTCCCTGTCTCCCTCAGTAACCCACGCCTGGCCTCTAAGGGCTGGGGCCAGCCTACTAGCATGTAACAGTCTACTGGAGTAGCTATATTCATTGCCGTTCACGAGAAGGAGGAAGGAGGAAATACAGGGGGCATTTCAGACATACTAATACTGAAAAGGTTCAGTAGTAGCCACAACATGAAATTGCATTGGCACAGGATGGTCTTTGTTTTACACCCACCAAGCCAGCTCTCCAATTTGCATCTGGGTGTATTTTCCCATCAGTGTTCATTAGCAGCTGCCCAGCACTAAGCTGCCTGCTTTGGAATAATTAGGATCCTTTTCTGAAGGTCACGGCAGTGCTAATATCATAACTGTTCTTTCTTTGAACATACTAAGAATTGGATGCAGTGAGCGTCTATGAAAACTCTCCCATGTGTGGCAGCAGGAGTGCCGAGGTGGTGGGGCAGTGCAGAAATCAAATCGGAAAGTAATGTGATTTTATTTTTTTAAATCAAAGTTATGTGACATGAGCCAGAAGAGTCAGGAGCTGCCAAGGAGACGGCTGGTCTCACCCATGCTGCTTGGAGGACAGAGGGGGCAAAAGACACCCTCCGCCCCATGATATGAATTAAACTTGGAGACTAAGCTATATCTCAGCTTCTGCCCTCCACATCCCCCTCGGAGGGCTTCTGTGCATTTTGCCCTTGATCCATATCCACAAGTGGGGGCTCCAGATCAGCCTTTTAGGTGGGTCATTGTAATGCTCCTTAGCTCATGTGCTCGCTCATTAAGGGCGCTTCTGAAAGTGCTCACACGTCACTGCCAGGCTGCTCAATGAAGCCCTGAGGCTGCTTGTGCTTTGAGTAGCCCTGCTGGAATGTGCACGTACAGTGTGGGGCATGGGAGCCGCTCTCTCATCAGGCAGGGGCGCTCTGTTTAAATTTCCCTAACTGTGTGCCACCATGCCTGGGGCACACAGTTAGGGAAAAAGTGATTTACAGGCTCAGTTCTCTAGTGAACTCAGCATGGGACAGGACTCCAGGAACTCAAGTTCTAATCCCAGCTCTGCCACTTGGCTAGCTGTGAGACCTTGGGCATGTCCTTACACATCTGAGAGCTTATTTCTGCCCTGGGTACAGGAATGAAACTCTTCAGGTAGAGAGGAACTGTCGTTAAGTAAAGGAGAACCAAACTGAGCCCTCTGGCATGGCAAATTACACCCAGATGACTTGTTACCTTAATCCAGGAACCAGTTCTAAAAAGAGCCCTGCAAGTCCAAGCCACCTGATTGGAGTGGCTGCTGTTTTGAAAATTGCTGGAGCTAAAGCCCACTGTTTCATGCTATTCCAAAACAGCGAGGAGCCCCACAGTTTAAAAGACAAAGCATTAATCCCCAGTGCAAAAGTCAGGTGACACAAGGTGGGAGAGGGAATCTCTTTTATTGGATCAATTTCTGTTGGGGAGAGAGACAAGTGTGCAGGCTCAAGAGCTTGTCTCTCTCAGCAAACAGATGTTGGTACAATTAAATCTATTCCCTCCCCAACCCTTGTCTCTCTAATATCCTGGGGCCGACATCACTACAACAACACTGTGTACACGGCTGGAGGTTTGGGGTGAGGTTTTTGTTTCTTTAGTTGTCCCAAAATTCAGCTAGGTGCTAGGTGGGAGGAGAAAGCGAGACAGTGACCCAGTGACCTGATTTGAGAGCCTGGGCGCTCACCTCATTTATTCAGATAATATTCTCAGACTTTTGTTAATGAACGTTACCGTTGTAAACTCTGCTTGTTAACTCTGTAACATTCTTTGGCAAGGCCCTAGAGAGGAGTGCCCGGTAACTGACTGAGGGATCCCTTGTGCAGAGCTCTGCATGATTCTGTTCCGTCCCCTCTGCTATTACTGTGTATTGGCTCAATCCTGCAAGATGCCCAGCACTCAAACTAGCAAAACACTTTAAGCACTTGCCTGACTTTAAGCACAAGGAGTCCTAGTGAAGTCAATTGGCACTATTAAATTAAAGCACTTAATTAAAACTAAGTACGTGCATAAGTGTATTGCTTGCAGCAATTTGCAGTATTAAGTCCTGTATGCACCCCCTAGCTTGGGCACAGACAGGGTGGGCAGAAATGCCTCCAGTGCGTGGATGACACCCACCTCTATAAAGTCCCTATTTCACTGGACTCTGAGGGTGGAGCTGATGGACCAGAAACATTCTAGGGACTGGCTAGACACAGCTGGGGCAACAGGCTAGCAGGCTGACACTCAGCTCAGCTGAGCTAGAGGCAATGCTCGTGGGTGGGGGACAAGAACTAAGTTATATCAGTTCCTTCCATTGATGGAGGATGCCCAGCATTTGCTTTGCGAGTAGGTAGCCTGGAGGGTCTGCTTTTGGATGTCTCGGGAACAGCACTGGCCTACCACACTTTTCTCATCTGTGCTTGGCAATAAGTTCTGGCTTTTTCCGAATGATGCGGGACCTTGCCACATTTATCCATTGCCAGAGCACTCTGAATCTTTGCCTGGCACAGTGGCCTCCTCACAAAGTGTTGTGTCACACGGCACTGTGCTCTGCAGCCTGCGATGGCTTCCTGCTGATTTCTGAGTGATGCGTATCGGGTTAGTTTGGGTCTCTATAGCCCTAACTCCTGTGCATGCTAGAGACTTCTCAAGCGGATGCCATGATGGCTGCAGTCAGCAGAGGCACTAGTTGCCCACGGAGTAAATGGGAAAAGGTTGGCAGCAGGGTGATTTCAGCACGGGTTGCTTAACTCCAGAACTTATTCTGCCTGTTAGCCAGTCGTACTGGGGTACGTCCCCCTCAGGTGTGGCAGGGAGCCAGGGCGCCTCCTTAGGCACAGCAGTCAGCGACGTTGGGCTGCCTCGTCAGGGTCTAGGGGCTCGAGAAATCAGTAATAGGGGTGAGCTCCAGGCACAGTGCCTAAGCCCGGCCTTGGGCGGGGCCGGCAGCAAACCGTTCAGGCTCAGCTCAGGGCTGAGCAAATACAGTCTATAGCCCAAGCCCTTGGTCAGGGCGGGGCGGCAAACAGTTCAGGCTCAGCCTCTTGCGGTCAGGGGCTGAGCAGACACAGTCTATGAGCCCTGGCCCTTGGGCAGGGCGAGGCAGCAAACAGTTCAGGCTCAGCTCCTAGTGTCAGGGGCTGAGCCAACATAGTCTATGAGAAGGCCTCCTCAGGCCAGAGAGAGAGAGAGAGGGAAATCTGCCACCCTTGGACGGGTGACAGGGGGGCACAGGCCCTCCCACTCCACTGTGTCCCAGCCCGGGGCCCTAGCAGCGGCAAGGGATTGCTGCAGTCAGTGGGGAATCCAGGCCGCAACACACTGACATGGGTTCACAGTCCCCTGAAGCCAGACTGGGGTCAGCTACCCCCGGGCTACTTCCAGTTTCCCCCTCTCCCAGTACCTGTTCTCTGCTGGCGTAGTTCGGTGGGTCCCAGACCATGGGTTCTTCTGGATCCTGGGAGGCAGGATACTCCCGCAGCTCCTCGGGATAGTGAGCGTAGGGCAGGTCAGGCTGGGGTTCCTCCGGATAGTGGGCCCACGGCAGGTTCGGCTCGGGGTCCTCTGGATACCGGGCCCGCGGCAGGTCCGGCCAGCGCTCCTCCGGGTAGTGCGCACAGGGCAGGCTGGGACCAGCGGGAGCTCGGGCCTCAGCGTCTGTCCTCTTCGGCGGCCGGCCTTCAATTGAGCTCTGGGACTGGACTTTTATACTTCCTGTCCCGCCCCTTGACTTCCGGGGGGCGGGGACAGACATCAGTGGCTCCGCCCACTGAGGCGCCGGCTCTGGCTCCTCCCCCTCAGGTGCGGCAGGGAGCCAGGGCGCCTCCTTACACTGCCCTTGCTCCAACAGCTCTTGGATTTGTTTGGTGTGCCTGGCGGGTTGAGCTCCCAAATGTTTCCTGAGCTGGTGGCTTGGGATCAGGGAAGAGGCATAGTTTTGCAGTAAGTGGAGGTGTTGCAGAAGACTGAGTATTGTCCAGAGGGAGGACTTCAGTTGGATCAGCTTATTCAGGTGAACCTAATCAAGTCTGTAGATACTGCAGGGCATCAAAATTCTGAGATTGTTACCTTAATTCTTGAAATCAATGGGAGTTTGACTGAGAAGAAACCCCAATAAGGACCACTGGATTTGGCCCTGGAGTTGTGTCCAGCACCTACAGCACTGGATATGCATGCATTATTTTGAATTTAATTAAATAAAACAATTCCACTAAACTAAAAAGAAATCCCCACCAATGTTGTTTTAATACATTTAAGAGTCATCTCAGCTTGCATCAGAACAATGAGATTGGCTTTCATTTAACAACGCACTGACCACTCTTGAAAAGGCAACAGTTTTGTCTTTGCAACAAAATGGAAGCACAGTCTCAGTCCTGCTCCCAAAAGAACATTTTTAAGGACAGTAGCCACACTGGTGAAATGAAAGAACAAATTTCTATTTGTAGTATTATAGGTAGGGCCCTACCAAATTCACAGTCCATTTTGATTAATTTCATGGTCATAGGATTTTTAAAATAGTAAATTTCAAGATTTCAGCTATTTAAATCTGAAATGTCATGGTGTTGTAATTGTAGGGGTCTTGACCCAAAAAGGAGTTGTGGGGGGCTGTAAGGTTATTGGAGGGGTGGTTGCAGTACTGCTAAACTTACTTCTGTGCTGCTGCTGGCAGCAGCTCTGCCTTCAGAACTGGCCTCCTTGCCAGCAGCTACCACTCTCCAGCTGCCCAGCTCTGAAGGCAGCGCTGCTGCCAGCAGCAGCACAGAAGTAAGGATGGCACGGTATAGTATTGAAGCTCTTACTTCTGCACTGATACCTGCCAAGCTGGGCCTTCAGTCAGCAGCTGCCACTCTCCGGCCGCCCAGCTCTGAAGGCAGCAGCGTAGAAGTAAGGGAGGCATGGTATGGCATTGCCACCCTTAGTTTTGTGCTGCTCCTGGAGGGGTGCTGCCTTCAAAGCTGAGTGTCCAGCCAACAGTTGCTGCTCTCCAGCTGCCGAGCTCTGAAGGCAGAGCAGAAGTAAGTGTGGCAATACCACGATTCCCCCTAAAATAACCTTGTAAACCCCTGCAACTCCCTTCTGGATCAGGACCCCCAATTTGAGAAATGCTGGTCTTCCCCATGAAATCGGTACAGTATAGAGTGCATACAAAAGACCAGATTTCACAGTCCATGATGTATTTTTCATGGCCGTGAATTTGGTAGGGTCCCAATAATAGGAGCATCTAAGGACCCCACCCAAGATGAGAGTCCCATTGTGCTAGTGCCATACATGTAACAGGAGCCAGGTTCTGTCCCAAAGGAAATATAGTTTAAACATACAATAAGTGGGAAGAGAAACAGTGGCACAGGGAGATGAAATGACCCATAGTCACATATCAGGTCAGTGCTAGAGCAAGAGATAGAACTAAAGTCTCCTGAGTCCTGGTCTAGTGCCTTATCCACATTGTCCCCAGCGTGACAGGGGCTAGCAGACACGCTGGTAATCTGAGCAGCTCTTTCACTTTTCTAGCCACAGCCCCACTCTGCCCCGGGCTTGTGGTGCAAGCCTGGGCACATCCCAAGTTTGGCCTGGGAGCCTACACGTGCCCAGTTCCCACTGACTTCAGTAGGAGTGATGGAAATGCAGCAGCTCTGAAAATCAGCCAACAGCCTCTCTAATTCCCCATCTGTAAGAAACAGGGGATAGGTGCATCCCACCTTGCAGGCGTGATGTGAGGCTTAAACAGCTGGAGCATCATTCTCTGCTGCACTTCTCTGGATTTAGGCCGGTGGCGTTTAAAGTGATAGCAGGGCAGGGGCTAGATCAGACCCACTGTGTCTGTAGAGCAGCATAAGTATCATTAGAGTCTGAAGGGGGCTGCTGTAGGGACAGCACCCAGCTTCCACGTCCCGGCTTCCTTTCTCGTCAAGCTGAGTCATGAGCACAGAACAAGGTCAGCATCGAAGGTTCAGTGCTACTACAACACAGCGGGAGTTGATAACACTCGATTCTCTTGTGTTGTAAAAATGTAAATGTGGGAATAAAATGTAACCTGGAGTTGTTTCAGTCGCACAGGCTGTTTTGCTCTGTTGACTCCATGCATATTTGGGCAGTTGGTTATTAAATAGACCTGAGTCGCTCTATCTGTTAAACAGCTTCATGAACAAGCTGCATAGTTCTGATATCTGCACTAGACTGTATGCTCCTCAGGACAGGGGCTGTGGCCCAGAGCCCCAAAGGAGTTAGGTAACTAAATACCTTTGAGGATCCAGGCCTGTCTGTATTTTGTGTCTTATGTGGCACCAAACACAGTCACAGTCTAAATTCCCTCTAAGCTGCAGGCCATGCAGCAGCCTATCAAGGGCTGCACAGGCACTGAGGGCTGCGGCCAGGGAGAGGCAACTCTCCCCCGGCCCCAGCCCTGGAGTCAATGTGGCAGGGAGAGGGCTGGGGTTGGGGGGAGTCCTCTCTTCCTGCCATGGCCCTGGGGCAGCCTGCACCCCAAACCCCTCATCCCCGGCCCCATCCCAGAGCCTGCACCTCCAGATGGAGCCCTCATTCCACCTGCACCCCAACCATCTGCCCCAGCCCTGAGTCCCCTCCCATACTCCAAACCCTTCATCTCCACCCCCACCACACACCACTTCCATATTGTGCACATAACAAAATTCATTCTGCACATGCATGAGAAAAAATGGAGGGAGCATTGGCTCACAGTGCTTAACAAATACGATACTATATAAATATGGCATCTTATATAACGTAATGTAAGTACACCATGGTATGAAAAAGGAATACCCTGCTGTATTTGTATAAGGGGATATGCATGGCTAGTAAGAAAAATAATGATGCGCCTTTGAGAGGTACCGAGAACAATGGCTGGCTAAGAAGTTAAGGTAGAGATTTTTGTAGCCACCAAGGGGGTTTGAACTGTATCAGTTTCATGTCTGCGCGTCTGCAGCGCACGGGCATGGCCAACTTCCTGCATCCGTTCGTGACGCCATGTAATGCCACGTATTTGCAGGGCCAAAAAAAATGAGCCTGTTATTACCAGGCGCACGTCAACAACTATAGGTAAGAGATGCAAGGAGAGTATGGGTCACGAGGAAGACTGCAGACCACATCAACACACACAACAAAATCATCTATTTTAAATTTTATTGGGGAAGTTACAAGGGGTAAGAAGCAGCTTATATTAGCAACAGAGTTAAACAAAACCTAAAAACACACAATCTAAAAATTCTATAACAATTTACAAAGAAAAATGCAGCATTTAGTAAATAACTGGATACTTACAATACACCAAACATCACGACCGGCAAACGTAAGGAAAGCTCATTTGAAACACTGAGCGAGAGAGAGTCGCTCGAGTGACAGCTCGGTTACGGCATACACGGATACACGGGATACACGGCACATTTTCTCCTCTCTCTGCCTGCACATGCAGTGCAACCCTAAAGTACCACTATGACATCACAGAAGTGTCATAGTGGACCAAAAAAAGACCCCAAAACGTTGTGTTCGCTCTGATTGCACAAGCAATGTTACACCAATAGGGAGCATGCAGTCTGGCTGCCCCAAAAGGTGAGGTAATGCATATGGTGGTAGAATGGGTTTTCAACACCTGAAATGACAAAGGAAGAGGCCAGGGCCAATTACGGTTCTGCAAGTACTATCAGGATGCGCAGGAACCATCTAACAGGCCCCGTGCCCTGCGAGATAGTTGGCCAAAAAACCTAACTTCCGAGTCCCGACTCTTCGTTCCCACCTACGAGGAATGCGCTTCGGGGGTGTAACGATGATGGCCGAGAACAAACTTTGAATGCAGGCTTTTAATGAGCAACATCCAAGACAGAGAAAGCGAGCCCAACCAGAAGACAAAACAGGGATTGGGAAATAAGGATTTGTAGGGCGCAAGCCAACCAATTGAGCCATGCAAACTGTAAGTTCCGTGACTCTTTGACAGTAAGGCTCACGTATTGCAGGTCTTTAACAATTGAGACAATAGAGCAATAGATGGCAAAGAAACACAACATTATCACAAATTCTGGATATCACTTCATCAAATTTAGGACAAAATGAGGAAGATTGTCATAGGAATCATTAATCTATTGAACACATAAACTGAGGCAGGGAATTAACTGCTGATTAATAAGAGACCCTTGCTTGATGTCTTATTGTATAGCAACGGTTCTATACAAGGGATTGAAACAGGACTTGATCAAGTAACATCATAATAACCAACAGGGTAAAAGTAACCATGGCGTAGGCGAGGAGGAGCACAGCAAATGCACATCACTGCACATCCAAATGGCCGGGTCTAAGACAAATGTGGTATGGCTTACCACCCATCATTGGTTAGATAAAAGGGGACGTGCGATTAAAACATGCAGCCTCAGCATGAGCAGAATCAGGGCATGAATAGAACATATGTGTTAGGGCATGATCAAAACGATAACAATTAATGGAGGGGGGGGATTAGGTAAAATTAAGAGTGGGTAGTAAGGAGGTTAATACAAAGAGAAACTTCACATATGAAACAATTAGAATAGCACCAACCAAGTAGTGGCTGGGTTAACTAAGTACCAACAAAAACCAAAATGAGGTGCTGAACTGGAATACCCTTAATTAACGGAGGAAAGCTATGATTTACTTTGACTGAACATTAAGAACTGGAAACACATAAGAAATTAAATTGTGAAGAACTTTACACTAGATAATTAAATGCAAAAAGATAAACTCTTGGTACAAATTGAAAGGGTAATGGAATAGGTGAACCTGAGTGGAGCAAACAGGCAATCTTCGACTAAGCGCTGACAGGGACTGGTTTCTGCTGATCTCCTCACCAGTAGGGTGGCGAACAATTGAGTCACCTTCTCCTAAGGGCTCCGGGGCAATAGATGTTGAGGGAGAGCAGCATAACCTTAAAACAGAAAATACGAGCCCGCTCAGGGGCATTAGTTTGTTATAAGAATTACATTTCCTGACTAGTTATATACTTGCTGTTCACTGGGGCACTTGTTAGCCCTAATTAGGTGTTAGGTACTTGCTGGCCTTAGGTTCCGAGGCCAGAGGCTTGGTTAAGAGCCATATCAGTGTATAAAGAAAGGTTTATCAAAGTCATGTCAATAACGATGAATCTCTTTACAGACTCAAGTAACGTAGTTAGAAAAATAGGTGGATTGGATCGCTTTTGCACAGGACCTTCCTGTCGACATTCTACAATTCTGTAATTAGCGAACACACTAGGTGCAAAAAACCCCTTATGCAATACAACAAATTCATTGCCAAGTGTCCCATTACAATCCTGTTGTCATGTCCCCCAGACCCTTTGATCACACCATTGGAGTTTGGCTTTTAGGGTAACCGGTGCTTCTTTGCTTCTCTCTTTTTCCTTGTCCTGTAAGGACGACCTGATCTCGCTAACCAATGGCACTGGCTGAGGGGTGGCTCGGTCTCACAGCTATTAGCAAGTCTTCTTCTCCCTGCTAGTGCGGTATCATTCGACAGCATGGATCGGTTCAACGTTGTTTTTCAAGCTGGCCACGCACACACATGCCAGCCACTTGATTACAGCGCTTAACTTGAACAGCTTTCTCTCTATTGAGACCTTCTCAAAGCTCCTCCACTGGATTTTTCAATCAGGATAAGTCCATGGATCCATTAACAAAGAAAACTGTGGCGTTAGGAAGCATAACTTCCTTGATTAAATCATTTTCAACCTTAGCTGCAGTAATCTTGCACATAGATTACCATGAGGTTATCTTACCTTAGCAAGCTTTCTAACAACAATGCACACCTCCAAAGCTGCCTTACCCTTTTCACCTAGGCTGCTCTAGGAACACTTCCATGAGCCACAACAAGATTCTTGTCTGGTCTTACTACATTCAAAATTTACTTCTGGCCATTAGGCAGACTACACAATTCTTTAGGCCAAAACCATAGACCCTATAAAACGGTTAGAGGTATTCTTCCTTCCTTGGCAACTTTCCTTATAGTCACTGGCTAACCTGCAAGTCGTTACTCAACACCCACACGAAGTTAGGAATATTCCCCTTGTTACTAAGTGTTAAACGCCTGGGTAACACCATTAACACCTTCGCGCTCCTTGGCCCTGCAGGGTACACCCGGCTCAACAGAGACTGCTACACCTATTTCCAGACACATGCACTGGCAAACTACAAGCACAAGAATGTCTGGTCTCGGACTTTGCTAAGAAACAAAACTGGATGCACCTAGTTACAGTGCACCTTCTCAAGCAACTAGGAACTGCAGGACCATTCCTCCGGCTTTGCTGATTACAACCAACTCTGAGACAACGAATTACCCTTATACCATCACAGGCTGAAAGGCACCTATCTTGCTCCACAGACACAGATAAGCGGAAACACAAGATCTCTCTCACACAGACCACACTTGGGATTTACAATTCCCTTGTCCAGCACACAGGGGCGTTTACAGACAACATGCTTGGAGACCGAGGTAGCCTCTCCCAGGCAAGTCAACTCCCAACAGAACACAGGCCTTTCCTTCACGTTACAATTTCACATAGGAAAACAGGTAAGATAGGACACATTCTCCACTACTTGTTTTCCCAATACTGGCTGACTAGTACACAGCCATAAGCCACCAGGCGCTGGTCCATCAATTTCCTACCAGGCACATTGCACCCCAACAAGAAAGTGCTGCTTTTCACTACCCTGAGCACTCCAGCAAATCACAGTCCACATTTCAGGTCACTTATCCTGTATATCAACAATTCATTACCCATTACAAATTACCCTTTCTTTCTCAGTAGACCTACCACCTGACCCTTTACTGAATTTCTTCTGAGAAACTTCCAGATTTATATTATCGGGTCGCAATGTTAGGTTCTTAATTTAAATTTAATTTGTTTATCATGGCATAATATTTGCTGTGCCGGATTATGCAGGTATTACCCGAGCTGGGGAACAATTTGAAACGGTACTCCGGATTTTTAACATGGCGGCTACATTCTCCCAAGCTGGAGGGATCTGCACACGAGGTTCTTCCACAGCCCCCGGCACGAGGCGCAGGGAACAATGCGGTCTGGCTGACACCTAAAGCTCGGGGTGGCACCGAAGAGCCAACCTGATCCCAGGGTTTATGGTAAACAGGTAGAGCCTGTTGAAGGTTCCTTCCATCAAGGGAACATGATCCATTCCATGTACTGATAGTCGAATTTGCTAGTAAAAGGTGAAACTGCAATTGAACTGTCAGTTTCATTGCGCGGGATGCAGCGTGCACGGCAGCCAACTTCCCTGCATCCTGTTCGTGACGCCAATGTAGATTGCCACGTTTGCAGGGCAAAAAAAAATGCAGGCCGTTAATTTACCAAGCCTGCACGTGCCAACACTTATAGGTAGAGTATGCAAAGGAGAGAGGTCCGGGAAGACGCAGACAACACACACACACACAACTAAAACACAATTTATAATTATGGGGATAGTTACCAAGGGTAAGAGACAGCTTAATGAATAGCTAAAAGAGTTAACAAAAACCTAAAACCACACAATCCTATATACTACATATACAAAAAAATGCAGCATTAGTAATAACGATACTTTACAAATACAAAGCCAATCACATCACGACCGGCAACGTAGAAGCTCTATTTTAACACTAAGCTAGAGAGAGGCTTCGAGGTGATCAAGTGCTCGGTTACGGCATATCACGGGATACACGGGCAACACGGGACACATCTCCTCTCTCTGCCTGCCATGGCAGGGCAACCCAAAATACCCACTAGACATCACAGAAGTGTCATAGTGGACAGACCCCAATAACCTGGTGTGTCGCCTCTGATGGCCAAGCAATGTTTACACCATGGGGACAGTCCAAATCGGCTTTGCCCAAAGGATGAGGTATGCTATTGTTTGTAAATGGGTTCAATCACTGGAATGACAATAGGAAGAGGCCAGGCAGTACCGGTCTGGGCAAGTAACTAGGATGCAGAACAGGAACGCATTCTACAATAAGTAATGTAATACACCAGGATGAAAGGAAACCTCTGTATGTATAAGGGTGATATGCATGGCTATAAGAAAATAAGAATGCGCTTATGAGAGAGCCGAGAACAATGGCTGGCCTAAGAAGTTAAGGTAATGAATTTTTGTAGCCACCGAAGGGGGGTTTAGAGCACACTCACCTTACTTCCAAAACAACTTTACATCAGCCCCTCAGACAGCTGTGAAAATAGCTGCAAAGAACACCACGTGATGAGTTAATGAATCGCACAGTCCAATTAGCATTGGGAGGGGAGGTTTTCAAAAAAGCACTAAAAGGCTGTTAGCGAACAAGCCCTGTTGAGTTATCAATTAGATAGTGCTCGAAATCACCTTGGCATATTGAAACTCCCTGTTAAAGAAGCATGGAAGATATGAAACTGTAATTTTCGAACTTTAACACCTGCCACTGGTTCCCTCTCGACTATCCCAGTGATGTTTCCAGAGAAGCTTGCTAATTTTATGTGTGACTTTAACAAGGGTCTCAGTGTGATAGATGTAGAGAAGACTCAGAAATGGAAAAGAGACTTTCAAAACGTAAGCCGTAGCGAGTATTTAACCCAGGATAAAACTTGGTTAAAAAAAAGAAAACCCAGCAGATCATTACAAACAAAGGACTGATCTGACTTACTCTCAAATTGACTCCGTTCTTGCCTTCTGTTCTTTGTCATCCCTGCTTGCGCTCGGCTTACCAGATTGGTAGCCTTGGGGCGAACTGTTTTCTTATCGATTGACGTGGCACAATAGACCCTGATTGTTATGGACCAGATCCATAATAATGACAATGATTTGAAAGCTCCAAACCACCCAACCCTCTGCAGAATAAACCGATCGAAATCTGCAGACATATCTCCAGTGCTATAAATGACACCCCCCACAACACACCTTTCGAGATCTATGGATCCTAACACCACACCCGCAACTATGTGGTGAAACCAGAGGTCCATTATCTCTTTGATGAACTCACACAGAAACTGATAGACAAACGCTTCACCCATGGTGAGCACTTTTCAGAGTGATCACTACCAGATTACCTCTCAGCCTTCACCTTAAAGGAAACCTGCACAACACTTCCAAAGAATACCGGGAACTTAAATCATAACTCCGCTGAGACTACTGAACTCTAACTTTACCAGAGATGCTGGTTTTCTGGGTTCAGGTACAAGAATTGTACCACACCCATACTTGCCTGTAACCTAACTCAGGGTTCTCCAACTTTTGCCAGCACAACCATTTTAAATGCAGTGTTCTCCTGCAGGACCCAGACAGCAGGAGATCATTGAATATGCAATAGGTCATACAGTGCAGAACAAAATGGCTGGCCCTGTAAACAGTCTCACTGTGCCCCATCTGCTATTGTAGCCTTGGGGTCACAACAGTTTGGGAATCAATGCCTTACGGCTCACTTCTTTTAAGTAGTTGTGCTAACATCTGTCCAGCTAGTATTGAGCCAGATACTTAGTATCTGCCCGACCTGATAGACCTGCATAGCTTGGAAAGCTTGTCCCTCCACAACAAGAATTGTCCAATGAGAATGTATCACACACCTGTTCATCGCAAAGTCGCTCTTGTTTCATCATTCCAAGACCTTCCAAAGTCTCCGTTTTGAGAAGTCCTAGGGGGAGTCTTCCAACTGGTCAAGGCCTGGATAGCCTGTAAAATGGGGAATGAATCACCCCAGCCATACCCGTGGATTTTCTAAAGCAAGAGGAGCATTGGGTACCTACAGCACCCTGAAAGTCAACAGAAGTTGGCACAAAATTTGGACATTCTATTTGTGCATGAGAATCCATCCTCTGCACGGACTGTCAAGTGGCAACTTAATATTGGACCCTTGTTTTAAGACACTGCAGTGGTTTAGACCTATTCACAATTTGTGGTAGTGATTGCAGTCTCTTTTGTATTCAACTGCAGGTTTCCCCTAAAGCATCTTAAAAAGGGCTCATGTCATTAGCATGGTATTTATTTATTAGTTATAACGACTATTTACAAAGCTGGCTGCAAAGCCACACTGGCCTAACAGGTGAATGCATATTTCTGCATGCAGTGAAATATGGTTTAAACAGCCACCCATGGGCTCAACAAAAATTAGCTGCCTCATGCAAATGATTTTAAGTAACGGCTGAACAAAATTATAGTGGGAACCTTGGTGATGCTTTAAAGTGGTTGCCAAGAAAGATGAAGGATAAGGATGAAGAGAGAAAGAGCAGGCCACTTGTTAAGCCATTGGCCTAATAGGAGACCTGGCTTCCAAACTCTGCTCTGCCAGACTTTGTGTGACCTTGGACAAGTCAACTAGCTTCTCTGCACCTTAGTTCCCCACCTGTCCAAAGGGGATAACAGTACTGCCTTGCCTTACAGGGGGTTGAGGGGTGGGAGTGCAAGGATAAATAAGTTCAAAATTGTGAAATGCTTTGAGCTTTTCTGATGAAAAGTGCTCTACGAGAGCTAGGCATTATTTCATTGAGTCAGGGGGTTGCTTGTTGGAGGTGCTACTCAGGACAGGTTCATCCATCTCCCATGTCCCCCTCTGTGGTTAGCTATCCACTCTGATGATGTGACTTGCTGCTATGGGGTACAACATTTTTATAGCCACAAGTCTGAGCTGACTGTCACTTGTGGCAGACCCACAAAAGTGAGCAATGTCATCTTCCAGCATAAGCAACAATGAAAACTTTGTGCCACATAACTCATGTAACTTATGATGTCACACACACCTTTCCAGTAGGTTTTGGGGGTTGCTGTGCTTGCTGCATTCATATTCAAGAATAGGGACAGATGCTGCAGACCACTGCAGTCCCTTCCATGGCTCCAGTTTTACCTGGTGGCATGAAGGGCATGGCTGGCTAGAAAGGGGCATGAAGCTACCTTCACCCCCTCATTCAGTCAAATGGATCTCCACTAGACTCAACTTAGTCCATGCTTTGCAATAGGTAAGTTCAGGGCAAGATTCCAGAAGCCTCAGCTCCCTCTGAGGTCAATGCACTTGGACAGTGACTTCACCAGTAGCAGAGTTAGCCCAGCACTGGACACTTTTCACCCCCTTGTCCCCAGAAATGCTGGTCATTGAAAACCCCAATGTAACAGATGGTTACTAAACCCACAAATATAGATAAAATCCCAACTAAACATTGACCTCAGTGGAGGCTTAGAGTAGAGAGATATTGATTGCTTTGCAGATGGAGAAGGGGACAGGGAGATACAGGACAATGCCTCAAGCTGCACGTTCAGGGCATTGTCATGCAGGTTAAACATCTGGCTTATGTGACAATAGTTTCCCTCTCAATAAAATAGCCCAGGGTGGATGTTTTATTGTATTTAGAAATCTCTTTCTGCCCTCATTGTGCTGCAACCTCACTTTCCTCCATGAGTCTAAAGGGCAGGTCTGCAGCAAAAGGAGTCTGTAAAACTGCCATTGGCTGCTTCTCAGTGGCCCCAAGAGCAACTCTGTTTAGTTTACATGTCAAGAGAGGTTTTTTCCAGCACTGCAAACCAAGCCTGGGATCTTAGAGTCGAGCTGGGGGATTTCTGGTTTACGCAGCCCCAGGTTGTACAACTTGGATTTAAAATTAACCCTTTCTGTTGGCGATGCCTAAGCCGGAACAGAACCCAGCTCATTCTTCAGCTGCTGCATCAGCTCGGCAAAGTTAACAGGAGTAAAGGGCAGTGAAACTTGACTTTAGTAACTGAAGTAAGAAGATTTGAAAGTGAATAAGTAGGTGCAGAGCTGCTGAGTAAGACAGGGAGGCAGCCATTTTTAAAAAGAAGAGCCACGCTTTCAAACCAAGTAGTAATAAAAGAATAAGTAGCTCTTCTATAGCACTTTCCATCCATTTTCAAAGCAATCAGACCCCTTCAGCCAGTTAGAGGGCACTGGGGGCATCATCTCTCAGGAGATGGTAAGCAAAGCTTTCCCTCCTTTGCAGACATTTTGTCTATCACACTCAGGGGTGGTCCATATAAGCGAACTAGGCAGTCACCTAGGGTGCCAAATTAAATGGGGTCCCAAATTTGAGGGGAAAAAATCAAATTTGAAAAAATAAAAATAAAAAAGATGAAAAAAATACAAATTAAATAACAAAGATATCAGTATTTCAATTCCCATGCATGTATGGAGGGAATATGAATAATTCATTTCTCTACATTTCTGAGAATTTATTAATATGTCAAATCTTTTATTTACTGCAAAAATAAATAATATTTTAGCAATTTTTTTTTTCAGTTTGCGACATAGGGTCAAGATGACCCACTCTGGAATTTTGATAAGCAATAACTCAGCCACAATGAAACACATCTGCCAGTGGCAAGCGCTGCAATGCTAATGACACCTAACTCGAATATACATCAAGGTCGCGTAGCCAGAAATTGATGTAGAGTGGAGATATCGCGAGTTGACACATGACAAATGGTCATTTTAACACATGTTGCAGGTAGATGGTTAAGAATCAAGCGAACACTGTAGAAAATTGTGTTTCTTGATGCCAAAGAATAAAGCATAACGTCTTTCAGCATTATAAATCCAAAATGTGAGTATCTTTAAGCATTATTAAACCTTAGCATTATTATTGGCCTGTATAATTATGAACTTTTCTTTGTTACAACTGGTTCACGTGTAATAAATAAGGTCCATAAAAGAAAAGTAACAGCGTTAACGCTTAATAGACTATGAAAGTGATCACATCACACTCCAAACAGGTAACCATGAGGCAGGGGATTACTTTCCAAACAACCGGTGTCGGGTTATAATGTCAAAAAAGGTCATTTTGTTTCCATGTAAACGCTGTAACTAACTGTTTTAATAGGTAAGTGAGTGTATGTTACTAATCATTGAACCTTTAAGCAGTGAAAAGACGTGTTGGGATGGCTGCAATGTGGTTTAAATCACGAACCATATAGTGGGTCTGTCAGCTATCCTTAACACTATAATGTTTGCAGTCGGGAGCACGGTGCATAACGCTATTCAAATACCCTACGGCATAAAGAGAAAAAAGAAAACCCTCAGGAGCAGAATATTGTAAATGAAAGGCTGAGAAGGAAAAGGACGAAGCAAAACAGCAGAGATCCTCCCTGAAATATCTTCTCTTTAATCCAAATAAAGATGGAAGCAGTTTGCAGCATCCAGATGAAGGAATTTTACTTGGAGAGGAGGTTAGCTCACATCCGCATGGAGGCAGTTTGGAACATCAGATGAAAGTATAGTAGTTGGAGAAGAGGGTAGCTCATGTCCACAAAAAAGCAGTTTGGAAACTCAAGATGATGGAAACGTACTTCTAGATGAAGGCAGCTCACAGCATCAGACTGATATGGAAGTGGAAAAAATATATTCACCTTCAGAGACACTTGCAGAAATTGAAGTACATGAAGTAGAAGGAAGAAAAGCTGAGGAAGTTACAAACAAGTTACAAGTATCAGAGGGGTAGCCGTGTTAGTCTGGATCTGTAAAAGCAGCAGAGAATCCTGTGGCACCTTATAGACTAACAGACGTTTTGGAGCATGAGCTTTCGTGGGTGAATACATGATATGCATCTGACGAAGTGGGTATTCACCCACGAAAGCTCATGCTCCAAAACGTCTGTTAGTCTATAAGGTGCCACAGGATTCTCTGCTGCTTAAACAAGTTACAGTATGGAGACCCAGCTTCATGGCCCAGATGTGATGACAGTGTATGGCAAATTCTAGTGGAACATGGACCTGAACAAGTTTATGAATTTCCCTTCCCTAAGGATGGAAATAAAAGAAAATTCTCTGCTCAGCATTAGAAGAGGAAACTCATTAATGGGAAAGAAATTCATCAAAACTGGTTACGATATTCAGTGTCAAAGGACTCCGTGTTTTGCTTTTGCTGCAAGTTGTTTAGAAACCAAGCAATTGATACATCACTTACTGAAAATGATTCGAAGGACTGGAAAAACATCTCTTCAATTCTTTCTTCACATGAAAGAAGTACAGAACATTTGGAATGTTTTCAAAATTGGAAAGAACTTGAATTACGATTGAAAAATTTGCGTGTGATCAAGGAAAAAAAAGAATATTGGAAACAAATACTAGAGAGTTCTCAGTGGGCAATATTTAGCAGTAGAAATGAAAAATCATACACTCCAGGTAATGGAAACTTTTAAAAATTTGTTGAATTCCTAGGTTTGTTTGATCCAGTCATGAAGGAGCATCTACGTAAAATAACTGATCAAGAAACACAGGTTCATTACTTAGGAAAAAATATGCAGAATGAACTGATTCAAATCCTAGCAAATGCCATTAAAAATATAATTGTAGAAGCTGCCCATTCTGCAAAATACTTTTCAATAATACTGGACTGTACACCAGATGTGAGTCATATTGAACAAATGATGATGATCATTCGTTTTGTGGATATGCAAAAGTCTGCAGATGAAGATAATGTTGATGTGCTCATAAAGGAACATTTTTGGGGTTTCGTACCACTGAAGGAGACAACTGGAGCATTTATAACTGAAATTATTGTACAAGCGCTTGAAACAATGTCATTATCTGTTAAAAACTTACATGGCCAAGGCTTTCACAATGGGAGTAATATGAAGGGTAAAGACAATGGTGTGCAAAAGAGAATGATGGAAATCAATCCTAGGGCCTTTTTTGTTCCTTGCAGTGCACATTCTCTGAATTTGGTTGTCAATGATGCTGCTAGATGCTGTTTGGAGCCAAGCAGTTTCTTTGACCTGGTGTAGTGTGTTTGTGTGTTTTTCTCAGGCTCAAAACACTGTTGGGGGATTCTGACTCACCATGTGAATTCTCTAACTGTGAAACCACTTAGTCAGACAAGATGAGAGAGTTTCATTGATGCTTTGAAGCCTCTTCGCTATGAACCTGGAAACATTTATGATGCCCTAATTGAAATTTCTGATAATACTACCTTTACTGGATCATCTGGCAATACAATTCAGATGCAGAAGCTCTTGCAAATGGCCTTTCCAAGTTCAAATTTGTGACTTCACTCATTTTGTGGTATATTATCCTTTTCGAGATTAACCTAACTAGTAAAAGCAGCAGAGAATCCTGTGGCACCTTATAGACTAACAGACGTTTTGGAGCGCGAGCTTTCGTGGGTGAATACCCACTTCGTCAGACGCAGGTAGTGGAAATTTCCAGGGGCAGGTATATATATGCTAGCAAGCAAGCACTTTCCTGACAGAATTTGAACCAGAGCCAGTTCACATTCGGCAAAAGAAACAGCAGTTTTCATATGAGGATGAGACACACACCCATTCAGCACCCAAAACAAAAGGTTCAAAGTGAATTTCTACTTTTGCAGTCCTTGATACTGCTATTCACTCTGGTTGATGAAAGATTTCAACAGATGCAGCAGCTAGAGTCAGTATTTGGCTTTCTATATGATATCTCACAGCTTGCAAAAGAAAACAGCAAACAGATAAGAGAATTTTGTATAAAACTGGAGTTGGCATTGACTCATGAAAATTATACATTCTGCTATTCAAAAACTGCAGCAAACTAAAAATATTCTGGAGGAATTCAGAAATGATGAAGGGTTCGAAAGAACACTGGTAGATTCTCTTGAGCTTGCTGAAGAAATAGACTTTCCGACAGAATTTGAACCAGAGCCAATTCGCATTCAGCAAAAGAAACAGCAGTTTTTGTCTGAAGGACGAGACAGACCCATTCAGAACCCAAACAAAGGTTCAAAGTGAATTTCTACTTCACAGTCCTTGATGCTGCTATTCACTTGGTTGACAAAAGATTTCAACTGATGCAGCAGCCAAACTGGATCTAAAAGAACTAGTGACTGAATTTTCAAAACTTAAAACAAGAAAAGTCATGTTTTAAGAGCACAAAGTATTCTTTTTTAATTTGGAATTTTTTGTAAATGCAGGTTAAAGTTCATTGAAGAGTTTTCTTATTTCTTATTGGTTGTGGTGATAACAGCAGTTAAAGCAGGATATCATAATGGATGATTTTGGATTTGTAATAATAAAAATTATAAATAACATTTTAATGCATTTTTATTTGAAATTGAACTGAAATATCATCTAGCTGTTGTGTACAAATCTATTCTGAAAATTTTGTGTCTCTATTTTGTCTGATCTCAGAAATATTGGTTGGACAGACGGACGGACAAACCAAATAATTAAGCCTCTGTTTAAAAAAAAAATGCTTAAAAACATTAAAAGGAAAAAAGGGGCAAAATGTTTCCCAGTTTACCAAAAACTTCAGCCTAGATCTGCGCTTGGGGGTGGGGATGCCGATTGCATGGTCTGCCTCAGGCGCCAGTTGCTGGCAGCTAGTCTAGGGCTTCCCCGATCACACTCCCTTTGAAATTTAATATTTACTCAGACAAAGTTTAAGCACCTCCTAGCAACCCTGCAGAGTCTTAGAAGCCATTGTTCTCATTATGGGCCAGACACTCACTGGGTGCAAACTGACGTAGCCCCAGTGACTTCCGCATAACCCTGCTGATTCATACTAAGGGTCCAGCTCTTTATTTTTGCTTATGTTTCCCCTCACCCCGTGATTGTTGTTTCCTACAACGTGGTGGATCTCAAAACAGCAGCACTAGAGCCAAGAACCACGTCGCAGATGCTGTAGGTCATGTGGAATATGCTGAAACCCATTGCACACTGGCTGTATCCACCTTTAGTTTGCTGGGGCTTGAGCTATTCTCTGCTGAAGCTTGTTGGTTTTAGGACACAAACACCCCGTACACCCAGAAGTGTATTTGAGAAGGGCTGATGTTAACTCACAGCTGTATGATAGAAAATGGCTCTAGGATAAGTGGTAAGGGAGGTTGCACGAGGGGATACATTGTGGGACATAGACCAAAAAGATCCCCCAGGCTGGGTGCATGGAGAATGGGACGGCTGGATGGAAGCTTCATGCAGGCTGCCCATTTGGCGCTGTGGAGGGCTTGAAAGATGGCAGGTTGGCTCCTTGGGGAGGATCACAGAGGGGGCAGGGGAGCTCAGCTGTGAGCAGGAATGGAAGCTCTGCTGGGCAATCGTAGCATTAAACCTTCCATCTGGGGAGTGAGAAGTAGAAGGTTGCTGAACACAGTTATGTTTACTCTGGTGAAATTAAAGTGGAGTGGTTTTTCAAACCCAGAAGTTGGAAGTATAGTCAATCAGTGAGGTTCAAAGAGGAGATTGCAGGGCACCCAAAACAGAGCTAGGAAAAGCAGCTAGGATGGCCCAACATTTAGAAGCCGGCGTCCAGCAAGGAAGCTGTGGGGTAAAAGGGGTACTCTAGTGCCCCAGAGACGCAAGTGTTGAAGAAGGTGTGTACCCAGGAAGGGGCAGGATGTGACAAGTGCTGTGCTTCCTATCCAAAGGATGTGTGCTCTTCTCCGCAGTCGCTCTAGCAGAGGGATATTTGGAGGGATGTGTCAGTCAAAGACGTGTAGTTAAAAAGTAGGTGTAAATCTCTGGAGGATAAGATGTGGGCAGTGCTTACATGTTACACCTGGAGCTTCAGACAGAACTGGGACTCTCATGGATTCAAATGTCAGAGACATTCACACTCCAGAGCCTGTCACCCCTCCCGTCCCCTCCAACCAGAGCTTTCATTTTCTGAGGCCCTCGGGAGCTGCTCCCGCATGCTCTCAGTTTCCACCTCCACCCCCATTCCCATGGCTCTTAAGGGGCCTGCTAGGGCTCCCCTGATTGTCAGGGGGAATAAAAATAATCAACAGGGGTAGCAATCAGATAAACATGCCAGGAAAGGTTCATACAAATGGTGATTCTGCTTATCAGTTATCTCCATACTCTCTCCCCTTTGTCAGTCTTGTCCAGTTAGTCCCTGCTCCAAAGAGCTTACAAATCTATGTGCCAGCCTGTGTTTGTCCAGCACCTCGCATGGTGAGCCCAGATCTTTGTGGGTCCCTGGGCTCTACCATAATAAACATGATTAATAATCAGGAAATGGTAAGGACAGATGCTGATAGGGAAGAGTTGGAAGCAAAGCTCCTATAAAATGTATTTAGGCTCCTAACTTCCATGGAATTCAGTGGGAGTTGTGACACCTGCCAGGGTACTGATAGCTACAAGGTACCTTGCTACCACCTACTTCGACTCCTCTGGGCACGGGCAACACGAGCACTCCCCTCTAGACCTGGCAGACCCACTGTGACTGCATAGGTTAGGGATAGGCACTTTCCAACCCCTGAGCATCTCCCAGAAGTGTTCGCCCCCAGTCCACTGGACACTCACGTTATTTACCAATGTGCTGCTTCCAAAGCAGCAACACATCCCAGCTCGCCAGTTGCACCTCAGATCACCCTCTGCTTTCACACAGCACTTAAAGATACATTTATAGTGAAATCAAGTCTATGTAACAAAGCCCAGAGATTCAGGTAGAAGAATTGGAAACAAAGGGCTACATATCAAATCAAATCGTAACACATTCTATAGCCTAGACTTAATAAACAAAATATTCTCCTGTCTAAGACTACTCTCCCAAACTCCTGCAGCACTCCCCAGCCAGGCTGCTGTGATCCTCCTTTCATGAGGCATGTCCTGCCAGGTGCATCACCACTGCAGCACAAATTCAGTATGCAAAAGTAAGCGGAGTGGTAGGCATGTGGCCTTGTCCAGTTTCTGTTCCTGGCATGCATGGGTGGAGTTCTTAGAATTGGGTTTTCAGTGGCAATACTTGCAATTACAAGTCTTGAAGTGTTCTTTCTGCAAATATTTTGCTTAAGATTTGCTGGGTTTTTTTTATTATTATTATTTTTATGGCAGGGGGGAACCTATTCCTGACAATGACCTTTTTCACTCTAGTATTCATGGAAAACATAAAATGGGTGAGAACCCAGAGACAAGTAATTTTTTTGAGGCGGTAACAAAAGCACCAAAAAGCCAGCTGGTTACTAGGTGAGGTGTTTTTGCAGCTTTTATCTAGTTCTAACTATCAGCTAGTTTCAAAGTCACCCATAGAACTCATCTCTAAATAGCAGGGGTTGACACTTTCAAAGCAGCCTCAGGGATTCCGATGCATCTTCCATTAAGTATAATGGAAAAGTGGGTGGAGATGGTATGTCTACACTTCAAGCTAGGGGTGTAAATTGCAGCTCAAGGAGGTATACCTCTGCTAGCTCTGACTGAGCTAGTTGTGACGGATTCGGTCACAGAGACCCCCTTGGGACTGTCACTTCATGTGCTGAGACTACCTCCGAGCCCTTTTTCTCTGCCAGTTTGGGCCTCCAGAACCCTGTCTTGTTGAGCCAGATATGCTAATCTGCTGCAACACAGACCCAGGGTCTGACCCACGCCCCCAAAGCTGCAGACTTAACTGAAAACAGCTTAGCAAGTGCTCCTGTCTCTAGCACCCAGACACCCAGCTCCCAATGGGATCAAAACCCCAAATAAATCCGTTTTACTCTGTATAAAGCTTATACAGGGTAAACTCATAAATTGTCTGCCCTCTAGAACACTGATAGAGAGATATGGACAGCTGTTTGCTCCCCCAGGTATTAATCACTTACTCTGGGTTAATTAATAAGCAAAAGTGATTTTATTAAGTATAAAAAGTAGGATTTAAGTGGTTCCAAGTAATAACAGACAGAACAAAGTAAAGTTACCAAGCAAAACAAAACAAAACACACAAATCTAAGCCTAATACAGTATGAAACTGAATACAGGTAAATCTCACCCTCAGAGATATCCCAAGAAGCTTCTTTCAGAGAATGGGCCCAATCCTTTTCAGACCAATGTTGTGTTTTTTGGCCTGAGTTCAGCAATCAGTCACCCCCCCCCCCCCCATAGTTACAGTCCTTTGTCCCAGTTTCTTTTAGGCATCTCTTTGGGGTGGAAAGGCCATCTCCTGTGCCAGTTGAAGACAAAATGGAGGGGCCTTTTATATTCTCTCTCTTGTGGAGTTTGTAGCCACCTGGGCAAGTCACATGTCTGTGAATGATTCAGCTTTTTGCAGGCCGACACCATTGTTTACATATTAGTTTCAATGTTCCCAGGAAAGCTCAGATGTGGATTGGCATCTCCCAAAGTCCATTGTCAGTTAAGTGTTTGTTGATTGGGCACTTACTGAGAACAGTCCTTTCTCAAGAAGCTGACCAAATGCTTCACTGGTGCTACTTGGAATCAAACATATTGAGATACAAGTACATAGCCAATATCCATAATTTCAAATACAAACATGATACACACATACAGGCAGCATAATCATAACCAACAAATTGCAACCTTTCCATAGACACCTTACTTGACCTCCTTTGTAAAAGATTTGGTGCAACTATAGGACTTTGGTTGCAACAATGATCTATATGGTCAAGTTCATGCCAATAAAGTCACACTAGTGCACTAAAAATAGAACTGTAGCCACTGTGGTGCAAACGACATTTGTACTTGGTGGTGTGGGCCCTGTTTAAGGGTCCGAGACACCATCTGACCCTGTCTTTCACCACGGTATAATAAAAGAGCTAGTTTAGATTCAATTGAGACTCTCATTACATGTTGCAGCGCTGAAATCACTGATACCCAGGTCTAAGTATTAGACCTACTTTGTGACAGTGTCTTTATTGCAAGAAACTGTCCAGTGTGCACCAGCAGTGAGGCTCCCCCACTAACAGCTGAAATCACTGAGCTGTGTTAAGTGGGGGGCCCTGAAGACACCTTGGTGAGTGGCCAGCCAGCCAGCTGGTGGAGAGGTGCAGCAAGTGGCCAGCAGGGCAGTTGATGAGAGGCGCGGCCAGCAGGGCGGCTGGTGGAGAGGTGTGGCAAGCAGCTAGCAGGGAGGCTAGTGGAGATGCCCAGAGCAGAGAGGCACGGCAATCAGCCGTTGGGGCAACAAGTGAGTGCCAGAGCAGTGAAGCGTATAAGGTGCCTCCATACCCATCCCCCCCACCCCACAGCGTGGAAGGTGAACTCTGTGGATGAACCTCTGAACTCTGGGGCTGCATTGGCCAAGGTTAGCAACTGTGAGTGGGGTACAGAGAAGGGATGGGCATGTTAGAGGGACTTTTGGGTTGCTCGACTGAAGAACATGAGGGAAAAAGGACACTACCCAACTTACTTTGGTGTGGGTCTTTTGCTCATGGGTTATGTTTATGAACCTCAGTTGCAGTGTTTTCCCAAATTAATGCTGAGTTGCTTCCCTCCTTTTATTAAAAGTTTTTGCTACACTCAGACTCGGTGCTTGCGAGAGGGGAAGTATTGCCTCTTAGAGGCACCCAGGGGTGGTGTGTAATTGTCCCAGGTCACTGGGTTGGGGCTTGAGCTAGTTTTGTGTTGTACTGGTGAAAAGGAACTCCTAGATACTGAACCCAGCCCTTGTTGCTGCTGGCTCCACCTGGCGGCAGGGTTACACCTAAATCCCTTCAATTGCTCTCTCATCCAGTGTTTCCAGCTGTTCTTTTAACCATTGCTGTACCTCATAGAGGTTTTACAAGTCCTAACGAATCTTTTGCAAAAAGCATCTCAATCCTTGCAAAGGCTGTCACAGGGCAGCTGGCCCTGGAAAGTGAAGCAGGACCAGGACCCCTGGGCCAGAACAAGTGCTCCCAGTTTGGCCAATTAAGAGGGCTGGGCAGCACCTAGGGCTACAGAAGATCAGGGAGAATCTGAGAGGGGGAGACCTGGTGAGAGACAGATCTGGTGAGCCAGGCCTGCCTGGAGCCAGGGCTGCCTGGGACCAGGAGACTGACAGGAGAGGAGGGCTGCCACAGCCAGAAAGCATTTCCTGGGAGAGGGAGGCTGAATACAAAGAGCAGCAAGAAGGGTTTGCTAGCTGACTTCCCCAAGCAGAAAGCCAGGGCCAGAGAAGGCGGAAGGCAGGAGAAGGCAGCAGAGGGAATTACCTGCTGGCTATAAGCTGGAGAGCCGAAGCTGAGGGCTGGAGAAGGCTGAAAGCAGGGGAGGGCTTAGAAAAATCCAATAGAAATGATCTCATTTTCTATTAGAGTCGATATGACTTCTCCATAGCAGGAGTAGCTGTATACACAGCAATTGTAGATAGGCCAGGAGTAAGGAGGGGTAAGCAGCCTGGGGAACAGGGCTGCCATTTCTATCCTTCACTTTTGCGGTGGGACATTCCCTTCACCCCATTTCAGATCATGCCTTTCGCCCACATTTGTGCTGGAGGCAGCTAAGTCACACAGCTCCTCTAAGAGGATGGCTACATTTGAGCTGGGAGTCCCAGCTCAATTAGAGGTATCTGCACTAGCTCTCCTTGAGCTAGCGGCTAAAGAGAGCTGTGTGTCCGTGGCAGCACGGACGGTCACTTGAGCTAGCTGCCCTGAGAACAATTGCAACTGCCCCTTTGGAAATGTACTCGGTAACTGTGATTTTTAGACGCTAGCTCAAGGAGAGCTAGCAGGGGGATGGCCATGCAAGCTGGGAATCGCAGCTCCCCTGGGGAGGTAACCATGGTCATGTGATCATCCAGGAAATGCTAAGCCCCTGCATGGGAGGTGGGGAGAACTGCCTCCGCACCTCTTTCCATAAAACATCTCCTCAGCTCATATTAAAAATCCTGCCGTGGCTTTTTAGCGCAAAGGGGAAATGAGGAGAACCTTCTCTGTTCAGGACATTGGGGACATCACTAGAATATCATCCATCTGTGATTGGCCCTCAGACCGTCATAGTCAATTTATTTCTCAGCCAACGTTTTTCAGCCATCTGCTCAAGTGGAACCGCTTCCAGCATTTATTCCCAATTGTAGTCCTCGGAGGGAACGTGTGGATTTTTTCCAGTACGACAGCACCACTGTTCTCCCTCCCCCGCCCGAAAAGAACCCCAAACAGATAACTGGTGGGGAGCCCTCTCCTGCTCTGCACCCCCAGCTTTGGATTTTAAGCAATTGGTCAAGAAAGCACAGAATGATTTTTCTGCCACTGAAAGCTGTGAAGTGGGGCCAGTGTTTTTTAAAGGGCTCCTATGCAGAGATGTTAGCGAGGGTGCCATGGATACTCAGCTTAGAACAGCGTCCTTGCCGGTTCTTTTGTCAGTGATCAACAACAACAAAACAGCCACCCACTGCTGAATCTGCTCAGGGAGGGACAGGGGCTGTGGGCTGGCAGTGTAGCTGATCCAAATTCACATTCTGCGCCCTGCCAGCAGTTCAGTGGCTGAGCCTTGCTAATTGTGCCGATGCTTCACCAGACAATGATTTCAAGAATTATCTCCTTAAAGTGTGTGTGGGGGAGGAAGCATCTGATTTTCCAGAGAGCCAACTGAAAGTATTTCGGGAAGGGGCTTGTGTCCATGATGGCCCCTGATTGGGGACAGAAAGGGATTCCGTGAACCAGGGAATGGCTTGCAGAGCTTATGTATCCTCAGGAAGTTGTTTATACTGAGCAGAAAGTGGGCCTATTCAAATGACAAACAATGCCCAGCATTCTAGTCACCTCTTACTTGGAGGCTGCTACGTGCTTCCTCTGGGACTTCCAGGTAGTCTCAACTTTTCTGGGCCTCGGTTTCTCCACCTTTGGAAGGAGGAGAATTTTACTGACATGGCTCACAGGCTTAGGGCAGGTCTACATTCAAACACTGCATTGGTGAAGCTTCAGAGATTCAGCTGTGCTGCTATAGCGTTTTAATGCAGACTTTCTGTGCCTACAGAAGAGCACTGTCCCCTCGGTGTTCTTAATCCACCTCCCTGAGAGGCGGTACCTATGGGGGCAGGAGCAGCTCTTCCACCAACATAGCATGGTCTATACAGGGGGGTTAGGGCAGTAGAGCACCAAGCCTTTCAGAGACTTGGGCTACGTCTTCACTACCCGCCGTATCGGCGGGTAGCAATCAATTGCTCGGGGATCGATATATCGCATCTCATCTAGATGCGATATATCGATCCCCGAACACGCTTATATTGATTCCGGAACTCCACCAAGCTGAGCGGAGTTGCGGAATTGACAGGGGGAGCCGCGGACATCGATCCCGTGCCATGAGGACGGTGAGTAATTCGATCTTAGATACTTCGACTTCAGCTACGTTATTCACGTGGCTGAAGTTGCATATCTAAGATCGATTTTCCCCTGTAGTGTAGACCAGCCCTTGGATTTTTCACACACCCAACTGACGTAGTTATACCGCTATAGGTCTGTCACGTAGACTAGAGCTTAGTGAGTATTTTAAAAGCATTCACAGGGCCACTGATGAAAGGGTATTTGCAAATACAAAGGATGGAACAATGTGTTTACAAGTGGGGGTGATGCCAATCTGGATCCTAGATCAACAACAGTAGGCCAGGCTAGCTAGTAGGAAACATGAAGCCATGTGGTGCCTTTTTACCCCAAACAGCAAGAAAAGTCAGGTGCTCTGAAATCCCCTAGGGACTTGGCTGCTGCTACTGATTTTACATGCAGGGTGCTCAGATACCGTGAGGGTATAAAATCCTAAAACAGACAGATTTGCTAGAGTGATATCAGCATGGTGATCAGATTAGACCCCAGGCTCCTCTAAACCTCAGTGACAACAAAATGAGGTTGGGGGAAGAGTGGCTGAGAAATCCCCCTCAGTGTATTATTTACTAGTCCTTGTAAACCCGTGATGTCACACGGGTGTGGCAGCTGGGCCAGGTCATCCACCATATGTGTAGTCTGCTTCATACAACCAATGAAATAGTCACATGTAAATTAGCTGTAAAGTAAGGCGGTGATTGGTTGAGTTACCTCTGATATCACAAGGGTCTAGGAGTCTTGACATAGCGCAGGTACATGCCTTGCTGTAAGCGTACATCGCACATTTGGATTGGTACCAGATCATGATTCACAGGGACAATTGAACCTGGGGATTTTCTGAACAAATTGCTCTCAGCCATGCTTGTAGCTGTGGCCGTCATTCCACCCTGACTCAGACAGTGTAGACTTCAGAGCGACACAAAGACAGGTGCCAATATAGATTATTTATGTTACAGTAGCAATGGACCCTAGTCATGGACCTCATTGTGCTAGGTGCTGTGCAGACATACAGCTGGAAGGGTTGGCTTCTGCTTTACAACAGACTGGAGGGGTCAATCATCTCACTAATTGCATAAGTGCAATCCCAGCTGATTGCAGCTGGTGGGATGCTCAAGCCCCAGCTGCAGAATCCACAGGGGGCCCCAGGGTGAGTGAGTTCAGTACCTTCACCCCATCAGCTCAGTCTCCCATAGCTCATGCCTACAGTTCAGCCTCCTTCAGCACCCACCACCTCTCAGTTCAACTCTCCAGCCTCCCCTCTGCTTTTCCTGGAGTTCTTCACCCCGCTTTCCCAGGCCTGGGAGGCTGTAGCAGCCTCCCCTCCCCCTTCCAGGCAGGGAGTAATCTCCAGAAGTTCTTTACCTCTCCACCCCCTCCCTGCAGCTGCCTGGGCAAGGAGGTTTCAGAAACACCATCCTGTCCCCATTGGTCACAGGAGGCAGGAGCAGGGGGCACAGCCACCTGGAGCTGCTGGGCTTTTTAATCCTCGACGCCCTGGAGAACAGCTTCCGGTTTCTAGGGAAGGGCCTGGGAAGAGCACGCTGCGGAGTGGAGGTTATTCTGCCCCAGGAGGCCGGCAAGTGGGGCAGATGGCCAAGCAGAGGCCTCATTCACTGGAGGGCTGGAACTTCTTGCATCATCGTCATTCACGACAATGTCGCAAGAGCAGGTGACACTGCAGCCAGGTGGGGGCTCTGCGGACTAGTCCTGGGTTCCAGGCTCCCCCTTGCTGTGGGGTGCAGACCCCTCTCCCTGCCTTTAGGGAGTGTGGAATTCACCAGGCATCACCAATGCCATCATCAGGTCATGCTCCTGGGATTTGTACCAGCCACCTTGGTCAGTAACACACTGTGACCTCAAACCCCCCAGCCTCAGGCTCTGCACTGTGGCATGCCTAGTCTGGTTCTCTGCCGAGCTTGGTGTCTGTCTCTGCGCTGCTGGTGCCAGCCCAGGCACTTCTGCTTGGTCTCAGCTGCCCCTGCATCTGATCCCCAGATCACACCCTCAGCCATGGGTTCTGCCAGTCCTGACCCCTGCTCACTGACTGTAGCAGCCAAACCTGTGCTGCCCACTCCCACAGGACACAGACAGCCCCACACAGATACCTCTCTTAGTCACCAGTCAGGGGCCTGGCCCCATGTACCCAGCAGAACCACATGGTCAGGCTGCTCTCTGGACCTATTCCCCAGATCAGAGCTGGTCATCCTGCTGTATCCCAACAGCAGTGGTAGCCACTCAGCACCCGCAGCCCCCGAGACCTTGCCACAGAATTTCCTGCCTGCTCTCTGCTCAGTTCCTGTTTACTTATCTCCCCCCTACCCCTATCAGGGCTCCAGAGGCAGAGCCAGTTTGGGTGGGGTGAGAATTCACAATTCCCCAGTGCAATTTCACTCCCTCCCCCCAAAAAATAACAAGGTGCCCCAGTTCAAATCAGCAAAGGCTCCCCCACTGGGAGATGTTTTTATAGCTGTCTCCAAGAGAGAATATCCCAGTTCCTTGAAAGGGATGTGCTCCCCACAGCCCCACACTGGCACTACAAGCAAGCTCTCAAAGTAGGGTCCTCCCCAAATCCAAAATAAGGTCAGTGAGAAAGTTCCACCCCTGAGCTCAGAGGTAGAGCTGGCTTTGATCTCAGAAGGTTTTCCAGCCCCTGCGACAGCCCTTTAACCTATCTTGTAACCCTAACTCCCCAGCCATAATCCACCCAGCAACAAGGTACCTTCTAGCTCCCCTTGGAGGAGGACCATCTCCTGCAGTGGGTGTGAGAAGGGCTGGTTGCTAAAGGCCTACCTGCTAGAATATCCTGGCACTTGGGCTGTAAAGTTTTCGTTTGCTGCGAGTAAATTGCACTGGCATTGGGCTTCCAATTCCTCTCATCTTCTCAGTGGTGAGAGTAATTAGGGGGCAGCATTGAAACCGAAGAACAGGCAGAGAATACAGGTCACTAAGGATGGCTGAGCAATACAAGCCAAAGACTGTCCTGTGAGGTCTTTAAGTGAAAGCTTGAGCCAGACTGATCATTAATATTGTTGTGACGTATATGGACAGATACTACGTAAACAGGCAGTGCATTTACATTCATGAAAACAGGATCTTGGCCAACCTTGGCTGAAGATGCTGCAAGAGACTTGGGTGAGAAGCTTTAGTGGTTAACCTGATCATTAACTTTAGTCTCTAGAAAGCATGTTATGACTTCAGTTTACATGCAACCATTTGTTTCCATTGTTCTTACTCACTATCGCTTGATTCTTTGACAATAAGAATAAATCTAGTCTCACTGTACTTACCACCACAGCACTGAGATATATTTAAAGTGCTGGCCCAGAGCCGAATCTTACAACTGGGGTGTTCTGTTCCTTTGGGGCCAGCAGACCTGGTATTTCTGTGCGTAGCCAGTGTCATGGCCTGGATATGACAGGGGAACACTTCAAAGGGACTGGGGTACAGCTACTATTAAACTGCAAGGCAAAGTCAAGGCAGGCTTGGTCCAAAAGAGAGGGCTTGGGTGGCTAAAAAGACTGGTGATTTGATCACTGGACTGTCCTTCCTCTTTAGAGAGTAATTTCTGCATCCTTGGTGATGCTTCTCCAAGTCCTTTCAGCGGAGCATGGGCAGGTTCAGCTTCAAAGCTATGACCAGAGAGAAAAATCACAACATTCTGTACAGCTGTTTGTAAAGCCTCGTGCATCTCTGGCTTGTGGGTCCACTGTCACTGCTGCCGTCCTCACTCTCACAGCCTGTGCTACAGGCAGCCACTCAGGCTCTTGTCTCTGTAGCAACACAGCTCCCCGGCCTCCTTTTGAAGCATCTGTGGCGAGTGGTGTCTTCCTGTGGGTCACTGATGTACTTTAGAACCTTGCACTCTTGCATGCTGTGGCATCCGTGCCCCTGCCATACCATGATGAAGGAGTTTTCTTAGGTGACTTGTTTGAGCTCCATCTCTGGGGGAGAACTTGCTGACATAACCCAACAGTGTCTGAATTCCATTACACTTTTGGAGTCTCCGCATGCTGAGTTTCTCTTGGATCGGCCATTTCAGCCCCAGATTGATGATCAGCCTCATTTGATTTCAGGTTTTGCACAAATTTCCAGTCACTCTGTGATCAGGCCTGATGTTTGCGAGCCATGCTGCCCAGATACTATTATATTACCATAGTGCCCAGAAGGGCCAGGACCCAGCTGTGCTAGGCAATTTACAAACACAGAACAAAAGGATGGGCCCTTCCCCTCCAAAAATGTTCAGTCTCAGAATAAGACACAAGCCAACAGGTGGCTACGGGCAGACTGACAGGGAGCACAAGGAAACCATGAGACAATACCGTGTGGGCAGCATGATGGTCAGTTGTCTTAGTCTGAGACCATCTTTGGACCCTCTCACTCCCTGTGAGCCCTTCTAGCATCTGGGTCATGGTGCATTGGGACGCAGCCGGTGCTGCTCACATCTGAAAGGCAATCTGTCAAACGGGAGATTGAAAGGGCAGATCTTGGAGCTGTCTGTGTCCAAGGGAATCTGCCAAAATCCTGCTGATGCATCTAATTTGCTGAAGAATTTCGTTCCAGCCATCTCAGCAAACATTTTGTTCCTTGTGGGCAAGTGGAAGCGTTCCCTCTTAAGGTTATAGTTCTGCTCCTTGGGGTCACTGCACTGTCTGAATCCACCCCCTTTTCTCCCTGCAATTACTATGGAGCGACCCAGCCTGTTGACTTCTCTGTGCTGTGAGTGAGGCCATCTGCTGTCGTGTTCTGCAGCTCTGCCGCTAGTCTCTTTTTCAAGGCTTGTGCAACATGCTGGGTGGTATGTACAAGAGGTTCTCTGTCCTCCTGTAACCATATAGTCCATGTCACGAGGGGACACCCCTTCCAGTGAGCATGTCTTCATACAACACTATTAGCCCATCCACATCTGGTCCAGGTTTGCTGCCAGAGTTTTAATTTGACTGTCACATACAAGCTTTTGACTAGGTCAATCATGTCACATGTGCCTAACTTCATCACCGGTCACCAGCCACTTCCTGCTGCATACTCCCCTCCCCTATAATGATCTCTCAATCCCTGAGCCCTATGTAAATAGTTTATCCCCATAATGAACCCCTCTGATGCTCGTTTCCATGTGGGGAATCCCCCCCAATAATTAAAATCAACCCCCCATTCCCTCTTCCCATCCAAAAGAAAGAGCTTTAAACTCCTTTTGTATGTGGGCAGTACAAAGAATTAGAACTCAATTAGAACAGAGCCTCCTCCCATTCCCCCTGTTCACAGCAGAACAAGTGAGAAAACTGCGAACTTGCACCAGTGCAATGGGCAGATCCTTTGCAAAGCTGGCTGGAAGCCAGGCACGGCTGTTTCTGCTTGATGAGCAGAACCGCTCGCACTGTTCTCGTTGAGTCATGTATGATTTATAACATCACACTCCGGTCAGAGACTCTTAATTCAACCTAAGCACAAAACCGGCCCTTGGTTTCAGCTGGCAATAAGCTCAAACTCCTCTTCCAATTCCGTTGCTTTTGGGAACTGAAATCAGAGCCACAAAGTGACCTTAATGTTGATTTTTGATGTAATTTCTTTGGGAGGGTTACGATGCCCCCCTTTTATATCTTCCACTACATTATATATCCTGGGACTGGACCCATCAAACATAATATTCCATGGGCCAGATCTTGATCTCAATTACACCATAGTAAACTCAGAGTGACTCATCTGAAGTTCAGTGGAGCTCACCCAGATTCATACTGACCTGAAATCACAGCCCAGCCCTGTGTATTTAGGGCTGCGGTAAACATTAATTTGATAACAGGTGACAGTCCCCATACAGCCAGCATGACTTCCCTAGTACAGACTGTTCCATGGGCGAGGAACATCTGGGAATGTAGTGAAAAGAAATTCAATTTTAGAGAGCAACAAGTTGTATTGAGGGAGTTTGCATTTGTAATTTACTAGAGTTAAGGTGACCAGATAGTAACTGTGAAAAAATGGGACAGGGGGTGGGGCCTAATGTTTGCGAGCCATGCTGCCCAGAAACTATTATTTTACCATAGTGCCCAGAAGGGCCAGGACCCAGCTGTGTTAGGCAATTTACAAACACAGAACAAAAGGACAGGCCCCTCCCAGGAGTGAAAGTAACTTACATGACTTACTGGTACTGCAGGAGTCCTAAGGGGGGCGTGATCTCATCCAGAAGAGGCGTGGCCTCTCAAGAGTTAAAGGCCCTGGGGCACCAGCTGTGGCTGGGAGACCCAGGGCCTTTAAATCAACCTGGGACTCCCAGTTGAAGAGGTGGCTGGGCCCCAGGGCTCAGGGGCAAATTAAAGGGCCCAGGGCTTCAGCTGCTCAGGGGAACCCCGAGCTTTGCGGGGCTGGGGCAGGGATTTAACGGGCCAAGAGCTCCTGCCGCTGAGGGAAGGCCCGCGCCCTTTAAATCCTGGCCCCAGCCCGGCTGCCAGAACCCTGGCCCGGATTCAAAGGGCTCTCGGCTGTCTGCAGCCGGGGGGAACTCTGAGCCCCTTAAATCCCAGCCGTGGCCAGGATTCAAAGGGCTCTGGGCTGCCCGCAGCGGCGGGGAGCTCTGAACCCTTTAAATCCCGGCCCCAGCCCAGCTGCCGGATCTGTGGCCGGGATTTAAAGGGCTCTGGGCTGCCCAGAGCTGCAGGGAGCTCTGAGCCCTTTCAATCCCCGCCATGGAAGCTGGTGCGGTCCAGCACACGTACTGGCTCTTGCCGGTACGCCGTACCGGACTGCACCAGCTTACTTTCACCTCTGCCCTTCCCCCCAAAATGTTCAGTCTCAAAAAAAGACGCAAGCCAACAGGTGGCTACAGGCAGACGGACAGGGAGCACAAGGACACCATGAGACAATACTGAGTAGGCAGCTGCACTTAACCTGAGTTGCCCGCACACTTGCAGTGGTTGCGCACCACGCGGTTGGTCACCCATGTTACATGACAAGCTGGCTCTGACCATGTCGTAATTAGATTTAACAGTTGCTGCTGCATTTCCTAGAGCTGTTGTCCCAGGCTGGCTGCAGACTCAGACAGACAGAACTGTGCTGGCTAGACACCCATCACCTTTGGAAGATTTTCCTTGTAGCCATAAGGGCTTGAGACAGCCATCTTTCTTCACTGAAAATTTGCAGCGTACTGCCCCTGAATCCCAGATTAATACCAAGTGCAGAGCTCAGGGCTTGAAGGCCTCTGGTCTAATGGTCTGAGCCAATGCAGAACTAGGAGCCTCAATCTCCTGTGTTCAAAGCAGGACTCCGACAATGACTCTCCGGGTGATCTTGTGCAAGTCATGTCCCTGTTCTCTGCCTCATTTTCCCCCCAGATGGGGCTCTATTTACCTGCTCCCCAGGGCTGCAGGGATGGATGGGGATGAAGTTTTGGAAGGTGGCACATGCTGAGGACGGTTACACTTTTTCAGGTCTTCAGTGGTGGCCACAGTCTCTTCTTCCTTCACCTCCCCCACCATTGCATTGCAGTCAGTAGGGCCAGCTGCAAGCGGGCTGATGTCACTCACTCCGATCTGCGGCCGACAGCCCTTGGGCAGCAGCCACTGCTGCGGCAGGGGTCTGGGACTGCCAGAGCTGGAGGGAGCGAGCTAGGGAGCGATGCAGCAGCCTGGGGTGTTGGGGAGGAGGCGGCTCTGGGCTGGCACGGGAGGCGTAGGAGGGCACTGATGTGGGGCGTGGCAGGGCCCACAGTTGCAAAGGTCACCTGCAGAGGTAGGTACTAACGCAGCTGTGAGCGGCCCGCACCCCCGCCGGGAGCAATAGTATAAAAAATAATCCACAGATCAAAGACATGCTCCATGGTAGCCATTAACCCCTCCCAGCATAAAGATATTAACCACATGGAAATCCTGTTAGCGCATGGCATTGGGGGCACCAAGTATTGGAGGTGATTTTGAGTTTCATGGCCTTTGAGGGACATGTACCTGTCCCAGCCCTAACTGGGCAGGCAGAAGGGTGTTTGCATGGTCAAAGCATGGGACTGGTGTTCAGGAGGGCGTCTATTTCAGAGCACTGCATGGCCTCTGGCCAATTGCCTAGGATGGACTTCTCAAAAGCACTCAGCACTGGCTTTGCTCTGCTCCCAACGAAATCACTGGTAAAATTCCCAGAGTTCAATGGGGAAATTCTGCACTAAGTGCTAGATCCACCAGGGAAATGTAGGTGCTTAGCTATCCCTTAAGACTCTTATATTCACATTGGATCCAAGCTTCTGCTGGTGAGCATGCAGATTCATGAGCCAGGCACTCCCCATCTCACCTGCAGGGGCCAACGCAGTAGGTATGCTCAGAGCCAGCCCAGGAGGAGGTGAAGGTGCCTTGGGAATGTTGCTGAAGTCCCCTGGTGACTCCAGCCCTGTCCTCCTCCACGTGCAGTTTTGTTTTTGTCTGAAATTCTTGGGCAAATTCACAACTAGTTTAAGGATTGACCCTATAGCTTGCTGACCACCATCCACCGCCACTTCCCCTTCATCAGGGCCCCTTTAAAAACTCACTCCTTTTCCAGCTGTCTTTTCAGCCCCAAGCCTTTAATTCACCCTTCACCAGGCTGGCAGCAGGATTTGTTTAAAAAAAAACCCAAACAAACTCAAAAATCCCCAAACCAACATAAAATCTTTCCTCTGGCCCAGCTCCTGGGCTTCCCTAGCAGCCTCAGCTACTTCTCTCAACTACACCCTCCCTGTGGCTTCCTGCTGTCTTTTATGTTGGAAGCTCCCAATTCCTGCCAGGTGGTCTCCTCTTGTAATCAGGGCTGGCATAGACTCAGGCTGTCCAGCTCATGGCCGAGTCACCCTGTTGTAGACTTGAAATTGTGTTTTTCAGTGAACAAACTAGTTGTTCTGAGAAATATTCCCCAGCTTTAGTGCTGGGTGCATTTCAAAAGCAGGGCGCATACCAAGGCACTTAAAGATGGACTCAGGCAGGGGTTTAACTTTAGGGCCTCATTAAAAAAAAAAATTGATCACAGTACCCACTTTGTCCTCTTATGAATGAACTTTAAAAAGACAGACCAAGTCGCTTGGTTGGTTCAGAACTGCTAAAAACTAGGGCTGTCAAGAGATTACAAAATTAATCACAATTAATTGCATGATAAAAAATAATTGTGTTTAATTGCACGATTAATCGCGCTGTTAAACAATAATAGAATAGTATTTATTTAAATATTTTTGGATTTTTTTCTACATTTTCAAATATATTGATTTCAATTACAACTCAGAATACAAAGTGTACAGTGCTCACTTTATATTTATTTTTGATTACAGGTACTTGCACTGTAAAAAAACAAAAGAAATAGTATTTTTCAATTCACCTAATACAACTACTGTAATAAAATCTCTTTATCATGAAAGCTGAACTTACAAACATAGAATTATGTTCAAAAAACTGCATTCAAAAATAAAACAATGTAAAATTTTAGAGCCTGCAAGTCCACTCAGTCCTACTTCTTGTTCAGCCAATTGCTCGGACAAACAAGTTTGTTTACATTTTCAGGAAATAATGCTGCTTGCTTCTTGTTTACAATGTCACCTGAAAGTGAGAACAGGCGTTCACATACCACTGTTGTAGCTGATGTTGCAAGATATATACGTGCCAGATGCACTAAAGATTCATATGTCTCCACCTTCAACCACCATTCCAGAGGACAAGTGTCCATGCTGATAATGGGTTCTACTAGAGAACTAGCCAAAGCAGTGTGGACCGACACATGTTCATTTTCATTATCTGAGTCAGATGCCACCAGCAGATTTTTTTTTTTTTTTTGGTGGTGGTGGTGGTGGTTCGAGTTCTGTCATTTCTGCATCAGAGTGTTGCTCTTTTAAGACTTCTGAAAACATGCTCTGCACCTCGTCTCTCTCAGATTTTGGAAGGCACTTCAGGTTCTTAAACCTTGGATCGAGTGCTGTAGCTATGTTTAGAAATCTCACATTGGTACCTTCTTTGCGTTTTGTCAAATCTGCAGTGAAAATGTTCTTAAAATGAACAACATGTGCTGGGTCATCATCCAAGACTGCTATAACATGAAAAATATGGCAGAATGCAGGTAAAACAGACCAGGAGACATACAATTCTCCCCCAAGCAGTTCAGTCACTAATTTAATTAATGCATTGTTTTTTTAACTGGGTGTCGTCATCATGGAAGCATGTCCTCTGGAATAATGTCCAAAGCATGAAGGGGCATATGAATGCTTAGCATATCTGGCATGTAAATACCTTGAAATGACAGCTACAAAACTGCCATGCAAATGCCTGTTCTCACTTTCTGGTGACATTGTAAATAAGAAGATGGGAGCATTATCTCCTGTAAATGTAAACAAACTTGTTTGTCTTAGCAATTGACTGAGCAAGAAATAGGACTGAGCGGACTTGTAGGCTCTGAAGTTTTACATTGTTTTGTTTTTGAGAACAGATGTGTAACAAAAAAAATTGATGTTTGTGAGTTGCTTTCACGACAAAGATTTCACTACAGTACTTGTATGAGGCGAACTGAAAAATACTATTCCTTTTGTTTATCATTTTTACAGTGCAAATAATATACACTTTGATTTCAGTTACAACACAGAATACAATGTGTAGAAACATATCCAAAATATTTAATAAATTTCAATTGGCAATCTACTGTTTAACAGTGCAATTAAAACTGCAATTAATTGTGATTTTTTAAAAATTAATTGCATGAGTTAACTGTGATTAATCGACAGCCCTACTAAAAACATGACCTCAGAGCTACCTGTAGGATTATTAATCATGTCTATCACAGTGGTGCCCTAAATGCCCTGTCAGGATTGGGGACCCATTGTGTTGGCATTACAAACCCACAGAGACAAGTGCCTGCACTAGAGAGTTTATTTCTTGCCTATTTAACTGCTTCTCAAGCCAGCTACACAGAACTGTGTGCCAGTGGCTCAGCTTCATCATGGAGGAGGAACACTATTAGAAATCACAGTGGTTCAGGTGGTCCTTCTTTGTGAACCATTGTTGGTTGACTAGCTGGAAGTCGGAAGTCCTGGCAGATGGCAGCATGTGAGCAGCCCTGCCCTGTCTGCTGGCGGGAGCATTTCACGCCCCCACATATACACCTGTCCTGAGCTGGGAGGCGGAGAGAAAGAGAGAGTCCAAGAAGAACAGAAGACTTTGGAGCCTGTTTAAGAAGGAACCCAAAATACACTTTTTTTCCTAGAATGGACATGGTCACCACTCCCCAGCCCCAGCTGACTGCCTCAGCAGAGAGGCCCAGAATTGAAGAAGATCATGGAGACCAAACTCCAGTCCACCCCTCCGCATTGCTCCCCCCAGCACTGGGTTGAGGCACAGAAGTGGGAAGCAGCGAGTAGAAGGCTGGGTGGACCATTGCCATGCAGCACCTGGTTGCTAGGAACAACCAGAAGACATTGCTCTCCCGGTCTGTCAGGCTGGTGCAGTATTTTTCACAAGCGGCAAGTGTGCTAAGCCTAAAGAGCACATGTAAAGGGGTGGGGGAGGGGAGGCACCCTTCACTGCTCTCAGAGGAGGTTTAAAAGCAGCCCTACACATTTTCAGTGGCATCACAGTTGTTGCTTTTTTGGAGGGGAGGGGGTAGTTATTTCTCACATTAGACTTTTCCTAGGGAGTATCTCATTTTTTTCAACCCCCCATCCCACCCCCGAGTGGACAGACCTTAGGGATAACACTACCTAGCTTTTATACAGCACTTCTAATCAGCGGCTTTCAAAGTGCTTTAGAAAGCAGGGGAGTATCATTATCTCCGTGGGGAAACTGAGGCCAGAAAGAGGCAGTGACTAGTCACCCGGCAGACTAGTACTAAAGCCAGGAATAGAACTCAGGTCTTCAGCCAAAGTGCTACACACTAGCCTGCAGCTGGAAGGTGGGATCTGATACTGATCATGCAAAGGCTGTAAAAACCATCAGCAACAAACGAGGAGCTGCGAGTGTGACTGTTCACCTTTAAGAAGCACAGCAGTCTTTGCACTTCACTGTCCCTTTCCTTTTTCAGCCGCTGCAGTGCCGCATCTTGGATGTGTTATTACCATTCCCTTGTCCTGGATGGTGGCTGCCACTCAGCTGTGACGCTCATGCTGCAGAGGTGAGATCAGCCAATTCCAGGATCAACAGCTTGCTTCCTGTGCTATGGCAGTGCAGCCGTGTTTGGCCGCAGAAGCACTGCACAGCTGTGTTTATTGCCTCTGCTGACCACTGCAAATCAACTGCAGAAAGCTGGCATGGTCCTGAGCACAGTGTCATTCATTTTAACTCAGCTCTAACATGTTGAGACTATCAGCTGTATAAATATATTCCCTAGAATCTGGGTATGGATCGCATAATTCCTATGACACCTAACTACCTCATTCACAACTCCTTCTCCCATCCCCAGCCTTTTCCAACTCTATATGGACGCAGGTTTTGTTCCACTGAAATCAGTGTAAATGTTACCACTCATCGAATGGGAGCATGATGTGACCCTCTATATGCGGACGACCTACCTTTCCAAAAGGGATTTAGGGGACCCAGCTTGAGACACCTTCAAACGCCTGCTGTTTCAGGAACTGCTGACCACCCAGCCTCTGGAAATCAGGTCCCTGAAGCTGGCCACCCAAACCTGAGCCCTCCCAAATCAGTAGTCACTTTAGAAATGTCACTCCCTTTTGCTGCACCACTTTCACATGCAACGGAAAACCGAGGTCTTAACAGTTTACATCCCTGGACAATCCTGCAGCTCATCTTCTAAGCAAAAGGGAGTGAACCCCAATATCCTGGCCAAATTCCATTGCAGAGCATTAGTTTCTGTCTAACACCTGCCTGCCTTAGCAAATAGATCCTCCCTTTTCTCTCCAATCGGTTGTAAAACATTGCTGTGCACTCTTAAATAGCTGCTGCTTTCCACCGCAGAGCTGGCTGCATTTCACTGACAAAATAGTATCTTCATACCTAGAGCCAAACCCAGCTCCCACTGATGTGTCAGATTGGCTGGATGGAGGCTTGGAAGGATTAAATTTCTGTCAGTTAATGCCAGTAAACGTCGATTTCACTGTACACACACACAAAGTGATGAAAAAATGCTTCCATCGATCGTCACAGACCTTCACAGCAGGGCAAAGGAAGAACAAATTGGAGTTTGTACATATGTAAAGCTTTGACTTTTTGAATATCAGGGTCTGCCATCATTAAATACTTCTCTGACCCCTCACAATTGTGAAATTTGAAATTGATTAAAAATAAAAAAGTGCTAAAAATAAACATCTATATTAAACATCAAAATTATAAACCAATAAAAATCAAGTTCGGCCAAATTTGGTTGTATGTATCAGCAGGAAGAAGCCGACTCCTTTATGGTTTTTAAGCACTTTGAGATACAGTACAGTGTCCTAACATGCTGGCTAGTGTCTGCTGGATGGACTCAGAACTGCTCCACTGGGTGCAATAGGGCACATGCTGGACGCAGCTAAGGAAGGGTCTCCTTTAGGTCAGATAGGGCCCTGTTCTTTGGGCGCAGGACCAGGTGGGCTCTGTCTCTCTTGCTGCAGTGAAGTTCTGTGTGGCTGTGTGTTTCTAGGTGGCTATCAGTTGGTTATAACAGAAATGCAAGTTATTGTTTTGAACATACCAACATACGCTACTTTAATCTAATGCTGAGGACTCGGCTGCCATTGATCTTGACTCCCTGCCACACACAGGCGTCTGTAAGCTGCGGAGGCTGCAGAGAGCTGTGATTTTCGCTCCTGGAGTCCATTTTCAATCTCCGTTTCTAACTGACACAGAAAATGAAAAGTGAAAATTCTCACTCATCCTCTCCATTCTGGGGTCTGGCACGGCTCCGTGCTACGCTCACACAATGAACCAGTCCTGTTACAACCCTGGGAATCTGAGGGAAAAGCTCTGTCTCCTACTAGGTTTGGTTTATTGCTCAGCCACATGTGCATGCATGCCAGGGACATCTCGGCTTCTTCTTGTGCTTCTGCATTTGCCTCATGCGGCTGCTGTCTCTCAACTTTCCTTGTCAATATGTCACATCCTTCCTGCTCCCCCCCACTCTGGTTTTTAATTGATACTCTCTGCACGTCCTCGGGAGTTTCCCAAGTTGCTCTGCTAAACACAGCAAGGCCCAAATCCTGGAAGGTGAGCCCAGCCGGAGTTCACTGGCTGCCCATGGGGCTGTGCCTCTGGGATCAGGAGGGTGGGGGTGGTACTCCTGCAGCAGGCAACAAAGCCACTGCACAGCAGCTACGTCCCTCTGCTGAACCAAGGCTCTATTGACCATGCATCTTCCCTTTCCTGCCCAAAGCTGGGGCATGAAGAGCCCACACTGAGCATGGCTCTGGTAGGCTTTCACCGTGTGCTGGCCACAGCCCCCACCCCCCAAACCATTCTGAGTTCCACTGCCCGTTTGGGCTCCCACACCCACAGGGGTCTGATTAGTATCAAATGGGGAGCTCTTTGAGGCAAGGACCATCCATTTGTACAGCACCTTGCACAATTGGCTTGTGGTCCATGGCTGGCCCGCATAGGCCCTACCACAATGCAAAGAACAGTACTGGGGTTTGCCCATCCGGCATTAAGGCAGGCGGTATGATCTAGTGGGCAGCCCACTGAGTTGGGAGTCAGACGTTTGGTTTTTATTCCCAGCTCTGCTACTGACTTGTTGTGCAGCCCTGAGCCAGTCACTTGGCTTCTGGTTCCCCTCCCTCCCTTTGTCTTTCTTGTCTATGTAGCCCATAAGCACTTTAGGGCAGGGCCTGTCTCTTATGCTGCTAGTAGAAGCAGGCCTTGATTTCGGTGCTCATCTAATATAAATAATAGGAATCATCCAAAGCCTAATGAAGTCACTGGGCTTTGAGTCAGGCCCTGCTGGGTTGGATATTCACCGTCTAGCACTGGGAGCAGGATACTGGGCTGGATGGACTGGTAGGATCTGTCCCCCTTCAAGCTTTGGGTTTAACCCATTTAAGCCTTGGGTTCCTAAAGAAATATCTTCTTCATTTGCAGTACTAGAGGGGTAAAAGCCAGTGCTTGTGGTTTTACAGCTATAAAGAGAAAAATGGGGGCACAGAGCAAGACAATTCGAACAGTGACTGAACGGCAGTGATGTCCCAGAGAAAGTGCTTTTTATTTAAAGACCCACAAAAAGGAATACAGCTGACAAGGCCAGTGTGCGATCTTTGAAAAATGATGGAGATGCCTGAGAGCAGCCCAGCCATGGTGGCATTAGCCTGGAAACTGAAAGATCTCCTCAGATTTATTTACCATACATAAGGGGGATCATTACTGAGAGTCAGGACTCCCAGCTGCTTTTCCTGGCTTGGCCCCTGATTTGGGCAGATATCAAGGGCCATGCTGGAAAGGGACCATGACTGGGATGCGGTGCAGTGCAGGGTTAAAGTGAAGGAGCTGTGGACTGCCTATTGCAAAGCCAGCGAGGGAAACCGCCACTCTGGCGCTGCCCCCACGACCTGCCATTTTTACAAGGAGCTGGACGTGATACTTGGGGGTGACCCCACCGCCAATCCGAGGACCACAATGGACACTTCAGAGTGGAGGGGGGGAGAGGCGGAGGCAGAGTAGGAGGGAGAGGAGGAGGAAACCGAGAGTGAGGGTACTGGAGTCGGGGGAGACACTCCGGAGTCCCAGGAGACATGCAGCCAGGAGCTCTTCTCAAGCCAGGAGGAAGGTAGCCAGTTGCAGCAGCCGGTACTTGGTGAAGGACAAGCAGAGGAGCTGGTTCCCGTAAGCGGCTTTTATTTTCAGGATGGAAATGCTTTCGGCGAGAGGAGGGGTGGGGTTAGGTCTGCATTCATGGAATGTCCTTAGATGTTGGAATAGCCCATTGACTGGGGTCTATCACGTTGCGGTAATCGGCCTCGGGTAATTCTCTTCAAAAGTTTTCAGCCAGAGCTGGGGCAATGTGTTGCACAAGTTTCAGGAGATCACTTGGGTTCCTTTCCAGTCAAAAAGCTAACACGACTCGTGCGCCACTGTGCCGCGAGGCGTGTGGGTGGACCATTGCTTGCACACAGGCATAGCATGCATTAGGCGGCCCAGGGCGGAATCTACATTGCGTGTAGGCAATTACCCGCCCACTCTTCCCAGGTGACCCGCATGCGACGAGAGATCTTCCAGGGATTAACTTCCTGTGGAAAAATGTTGGGAGACTGTTCCCAGTGGTAGCTGTCGCCCTGAAGCAGATTTGCTTTCACCCAACACACAGAAACCCCAGCACATCCCTGAAGCAATCCAGTCCCCCTTTCCAGCCGCGGCAGTGAGTATCTTTCAGATGGACTCCTGTGGAAAATGTTGGAGAAATGTTCAGTGTAGGTGTCGCTTGCAACTGTTTGCTTTCCCCAATGCACAGAAACCCCGTATTTGCCCTGAAAGTGAAGATCTGTAAACCTTACTCACCATTTTGGGACTCCTGTGGGAATAACTCTCTCTTTGGTATGAGGAAAAAATTATGCTAAAGTGAAGACTGTCAGCTCCTTCACGTTGGAATTAACTGTCTGCCATTCTAACAATGCTTGCCTCGGTTCAATGTTGCATTTTTGCCCTTGACTACTCAGACTGCCCGTATCATCAACTGCTCCAGAGGGCGTACTAAAACCTCAGGAAGGAAGCCGCGAAAAAAGCCAGAGACGAACATACTGAAAGCAGTTATGGATCAGTCTGCCATAGAGAGTAAAAAACTGCAGGGACTGGAGGGAAAGGGAAAGCAGAGCTCCACCACAAGAAACGTATGGCCAGCTAAGAAGAAAAGCACAAAACAGCTGATAAGCTCCTGGTGTGCCCAAGCAGACTCTATCCAGGTCACTCGTAGCCATGCAGCAGAGCACTACCATGCACACACCGCCCTGTCCAAAGCTCCTTTCCCTTGTGCCCCAATGTCAAGCTCAAAACCCCTTCCCTAAGCATCCAGGTTCTTACCACCACTAGCTGCCCCCAACACCTGTACGTTCACCATACCGCCCTAAGAACTATACGACCTTTTACCCGCTGCACTCAACTCCCATCACCATGCAGTTATTTTCAGCCTGGAAGTGCAGCAGTCATTCCACAAGCACTCCAGACAGGACATATTTCAAACCTGTAACTGTACAGTCCCACCACACTCCTCTGCCCTTTTAGGTCCAAAAGTTGTGGTCTGTCAATAAAGTTATTTTCTTTTCAATAAATGAATTTCTTGCTTTGAAAACGTCTTTATTATTGCAGAAGTCAAAGATACCTTAGTCCCGAGAAAGAAACAGGCACTGCAAATAGCTTAGGCGAAAAACAGATTCTACTAACATTGTAACCACTGACTTCCCGTCCGTGCAAGCACCAAACATTTACTGGTTGGTTTTCAGCCTCATATTCCGCCCGCACAGATCCCTAATCCTAACCCTGTGTTGTGCCTCTTAGTAGCCCTTCTCCGCTGTGCAAATTTTCAGCCTCCAGTGCTGAACCTCAGAGGTCCATGCCTGACTGAATCTTTCACCCTGTCTTTCACAAATATTTATGGAGGGTCCAGCATGAGGATTATATAGGTGCAAGGGAATGCTGCTTTCGCCCAAGTCCAGCTTCTCATACAGAGATTTCCACACCCGCTCCGCTTTAATGGCAAAAGCCACATCCACAAAGGTCATTTGGATCCAGCTCAGCCTGTAGGTTGGTGAAACGTTTCTTGCTGCTGTGAAGGGTTCCCTGAATGTACAGTTTCACTGAAGCCACAGCATTAACGGGTAAGGCGGAGGTCTCCAAAGGATCAGCAGGTGGGTCATTTCAACGCTCCCCTACTGTGATTTTCCAGTCTGGGAAAAAAGTCCCTGCACTGGCACTTCCTGGACAGGCCCAGCTGTTTCGAAAGTACTGCTGTGCATTCATGCACCTTTTCCAGAACCAGCCTGTTAAGATGGTCAATGAAAACGCCCATGGTTGATCCCAAGCGCCTGGAGAACCATAGAGATAATGCCCCTCCTGAAATTAACGTACTCGGCCGCGTGGCGGGGGGTGCTAGGCTGGGGTAGTGCCAGAATCAGAATATGCGTCCGCATCTATCGCCCCTCCACAGTTAGCCCCTCCACAGTTAGGGAAACCCATTTGTGCAAAGCCATCCACAATGTCCTGCACGTTCCCCAGAGTCACGGTTCTTCTTAGCAGGATGTGATTAATGGCCCTGCAAACTTGCATCAAAACGATTCCAACGGTCGACTTTCCCACTCCAAACTGGTTCCCGACTGATCGGTAGCTGTCTGGAGTTGCCAGCTTCCAGATTGCAATAGCCACCCGCTTCTCCACCAGCAGGGCAGCTCCCAATCTCGTGTCCTTGTGCCAGAGGGTGGAGGCGAGCTCAGCACACAGTCCCATGAAAGTGGCTTTTCTCATCCAAAAGTTCTGCAGTCACTGCTCGTCATCCCAGACTACCATGATGATGTGATCCCACCACTCAGTGCTTGTTTCCTGAGCCCAAAAGCAGCATTCCACAGTGCTGAGCATTTCTGTGAATGCCACAAGCAATGTCGTGTCGTATGTGTCAGGTGACTCGCTATCATTGTCGGACTCCTCATCACTTTGGAGCTTAAGGAATAGCTCAACTGCCAAACGTGATGTGCTGGCGAGACTCATCAGCATATTCCTCAGCAGTTCGGGCTCCATTTCCCACAAAAATTGCGCAGCACAGAAACCGTTGGGAGAGTCACAATGACGACAAACGTGGACAGAAAACCAGGGACTGCTGGGATGTGAAGCGATGCATCACGGGGCGTTGGGACAGGAAGTGGAATGACCTGCACCCTTCTGTCCCCTTCCCATAACCTACGGCGCCAAAATGGGACAAGGTGCTCTGTGGGATAGCTGCCTATAATGCACCACTCCCAACAGTGCTGCAAATGCTGCAAATGTGGCCACACTGCAGCACTGGTAGCTGTCAGTATGGCCACACTCCAGCGCTTTCCCTACACAGCTATACGAAGACAGCTGTAACTCCCAGCGCTGTATACCTGCAAGTGTAGCCAAGCCCTCAGTTTGTGGAAAATTACAGGCACAAGATGGAGTCCAGGGTCACACGAGCAAGTCACATGCCTTGCATGCTTTGATTAGTTATAGGAGCAGCCATTACCCATATATTGGCTACAATTGCCCACAGGAAGACCCACTGGGAGGGGTCAGTCTTATTCTATGGTCTATTGTGCGAGCTAGGTTTCCTTTAATGGGCCATCAGCTTGAATGGTCCATTCACAATGCACTGGCCTGGCTGGATGTAAATTACCTTGTGGGTGTTACCCCAGGTGCAAAGACATTTGAAATACTGATACATAGTCAACATTCATAAGTCTAGATACAAAGATGATACATGCATACAAATAGGATAATCATATTTGATATATTGTAACTTTTCCATTGATAACTTACATGACATTCTTTGCATAAGATTTGTTGCAATTATATAACATATTTTAAACATGGGACATCACACAAGGGCAGTGGAGGACAGTGCCTTGCTGCTAAATATGAATCACCAACCCAGCAAAGTTGTAGCAGGCTGCTCTAGATTTGGTGTGTTTGCCATTCGTATATAGGGATGCACACACATGTCTATATTTGGGCTTGTGTTCGGCAGTGCCCCAATGCTCACTATACCATGGGACGTACCCTAGCTAACATCAGTAACAATAGCTGTGAAACCTGGCAGCATGGGCTGTACAAGCCCACCTGGGACCCTGAGTACGTATCTGAGTGGCCAGCCCATGCTGCTGCCCATGATGCTGCAGCTTCACTGCTATCGTCGGAGCTAGCTAGCTCACGGCTAGCTCAGGAGTGTCCACATGCATGGCAATCACAACTTGGCTTTCGGCGCAGGCACACTCCTCCTTGGAAAAGGGTGGAAGGGATGACCTCCCTACCCCTAAAGCCCTTGTAGACTCTCCAGCCAGAAGTGACCATCATGATCATCTGACCGGTACATCATAGGCCACAGAATCTCACCCACCCCCTTCTGGAACAGGTACATCACCTCCCTGGCTAGCTTTGTGCTCACTGATAAGTTGCCAGTTTAGGGCCAGATCCAAAGTCCGCTGAAGTCAATGGAAGGACCACCAAGGACTCTGGGCCAGGCCCTTCCATGCCTATAACTCTGCTGAAGTCTTTGGTACAGTAGCATCCCTGCAGCCCCTGGAAAGGGGGTGGGAGTGAGTGCAATACCTCAGCTGGCCACCAGAAAAGACGAAGAAGAGGCAGGGGCCCATAAGGCAGAGGCGGGGCTGGGGAACGGTGATGGCAGCAGTCTTAGCGGCAGCACCTCCCTCTCTTTCCCCACCCCAATGCCTGCTCTGACAAGGCAGCAGCTGTCATCATTAGAGGAGCGGTTCCTGCACCAGAGGCCCTAGCTGGGACTGGGGCTGAGACCCTCAGAGGGATCCAGCTTTGCTCCAACATGCCCAGTTGTTGCAGGCTCCTTTGGCTGCACAGACAGTGACTCATCAGCATCTCTGGAGGGGACCCCTAGAAGCAGCCGGGGCCAGCTGGGCGTCTGCAAGGGGTGACACAGCATGTTGATGCTGAGGACAGCTTGCAGTAAGAAGAACTCATTTCTGCCAGAGTATCAGAAAGTCCAACCAAGGACACCACCACCTTCCCTTGGAGCCAGCAGCCACGGCAAGGCATACCCAGGGGAAGGCAGGGGTTGCTATCTTGTACTCATTCAGGCTGGCAGATGGTTGCAAGAAGCATCTGAAGTGACAGCTCATTTAGCAGCAACAAAATAACAAATAAAAAGCAAACAGAATTTTCTGTAAAGCTTATATTCCAGAGGCTGGAAGAGGGGATACCTCACTATCACCTGCACCAGGTGCCATCTGACAGCCTAAAGGATCCCAAAGCTCCTTGCAGGCCATAGCCAGGCTCTTCCTGAAGCCTACTGCATCAGTGGGGATGTGCATGGACATGGGGTCTTCCTGCCCTGAGCGCCTTCCCAGGGTTGGGACCTGTACACAAGAATCACTTTGCATACCAGTGAAATGCAGCCACCTCTGGATTGGAGGACAGCAGCTGTTTCATAGCAGTTTCCAAGCCACGTGGGTACTGAAGGGAGTGATGGCAGAATGGAGTTATCCAAATTGCTTTTGGTCAGGACTAACCCTCCTGCCAGTCAGACTGTTTGGAATCTGAGATCTGTGGGTTTACATCTCAGCCAGAAGATGACACCTCCCACAGTGTGCTGTCCCCCATCACCAGGCTGGGCTTTGATTTAGTGCTGACTCACTTAGTGAAGCAGCTTGACTTTTCCCTGGACATCTTCCCTCTAGAGGGGATATGATCCTGCCCTGATTAGTCCCTTTCCCCATCAGGGTGATGGCAGTGGTGCGTCTCAAGGAGGACCAGAGTCTTTTTGCTGGAAGCCAAAGAGTTCACGGTAGCCGAGGGCTCTCCAGTGATAGCCTAGCCTATGGAGAGGACAGACCCTTTGCTCTACCCCAGTCCTCTGAGGAGCAATACGCTAGGGCCATGTAGTCTCACTGCACCAGAGTGAGGAAATATTTATAGATGGCTTGTGACTCTGGCAAGGTAAGTTGGGTCTGAGTGGACCACCTGCCCAGCACTTTCTTTTCCTACTTAGTTCCTTAGGTCATATTTTCCATACCTCCTTCTCTCCTGCTTTCTCCTACTCTTTGCTTTCCTTTCCATTCCTTCCCAGGATGCCCTGGCTCAGGGTTCTACTCACAGGTGAAGAGACAGGCCAGAGGGGAATTCCTGAGCTCCTCACTTTCCCCCTTATACTACAGTCCTTCCAAGGAGGAGAGGAGATCTGGAATTTGACCTTGTCCCGAGTCATCAACTTCCAGCTCTGAGGAAGCGCTGGTGAAACCGTCCCACTCTGGGAGTGGCAGGATGAAGTGCAGCAATTGCAGGGACAGAAAGGCAGAGAGAGCGTTGGGCTTGTATTTGCTACAAATGCTTTATCGCAGGGGTAGGCAACCTATGGCACATGTGCCGAAGGTGGCACACAAGCTGATCTTCAGTGACACTCACACTGCTCAGCTCCTGGCCACCGGTCTGGGGGGCTCTACATTTTAATTTAATTTTAAATCAAGTTTCTTAAATATTTTAAACACCTTATTTACTTTACGTACAACAATAGTTTAGTTATATATAATAGACTTATAGAAAGAGACCTTCTAAAAACATTAAAATATATGACCGGCACATGAAACCTTAGAGTGAACAAATGAAGACTCAGCACACCTGTTCTGAAAGGTTGCCGACCCCTGTTTTATCATATAGTGATATCAGCAGAGTCTCTTGGAGTAGCCATGGCTTATGCCCACAGAAGGAATTCAGTTGGCGAAACACCACCACCTGCCCAAATGACATTAGCTAGACCAAGAGAAGCACTCCACTGTCCGCATAGCTGCATCTGCACCTGGGGTTTTGGCTGGCATAGCACCGCAGGGTAGAATGTGTGGCTTTTTCACACTCCTGGCCAACACAGCTATGCCAACAAATTTTTGTAGTGTAGACGTGGCCCTAGTCCCAGTGTATGATGGGAGAATATCTCAGTGTAAAATCCTCTGCTGCTTCCAGACAGGTTCTTGGGTGGCTGCACCTAGGCCGGGGTGAAACATCTGACTCCATGCTTTGGTCTGAAGTGACCTACCAAGCTGCTCGTTCACGGGAGGGTGGATTTGGGTGTTTGCCTTTCAGAGGTTATATAATTTCTTAGAAAATGGTGCAGTTCCCTGAGTCCATAACTCCTCTGCGTCCTCAACAACAGCTGAATTTCCAGTGGGAAAGGTGTTGCCTACATCGATGTTTCTAAACGGGTCAGAGCAGGGTCAGAGCAGGCTGGGTCATGGCTAGGGTTGCCAACCCTCCCAGTTTCACCTGGAATCTCTCAGAATCAAGCTTGATCTTCCTGAAGCCAAAACTAGGAGATCGGCTGTTAAAAGTCTGGTGGTGCAGAGGGGCTAAGGCAGGCTCCCTGCCTGCCCTGGTCCTGCACTGCTCGTTGAAGTGGCCAGCACGTCCCTCCCTGTGACCCCTAGGTGGGGAGGGCAGGGGGTCTCCACGCATTGTCCCAGCCCTGAATGACAGCTCCATAGTTTCCGGTCAATGGGAGCTGTGGGGGCAGTGCCTGCAGGTAGGGCCTGTGCAGGGAGCCACCTGGCCCACCTGCCTAGGGGCCACAGGGAGGGTTGACCGCTTCCTGGAGTGGCACTGGTCCATGGCAGGCAGGTAGCCTGCCATAGCCCCACTGTACCACCAACCAGTGCACTCCCAGCCCTGAGCCCCATCCCATATCCAAAGTCCCTCCTGGAGCCCACACCCCATGCCCCCTCCCACACCCCAACTCCCTGCCCCAGCCCTGAACCCACCGCTGCACCCAAACTCCCTCCCAGAGCCCGCATCCCCTCCTGTACCTAAGCCCCTGCCCCAGGCTCAGCCCAGAGCCCCCTCTCACACTCCAAACCCATTGGCCTCAGCCCAGAGCTTGCACCCCTTCCCATCCTGGTGAAAGGGAGTGAGGGTAGAGGAGAGCAAGTGACTGAGGGAGGGGGGATGGAGGGATCAGGGTGGGGCCTTGGAGAAGGAGTGGGGCAGGGGGAGGGACAAGGGTGTTTGGTTTTGTGTGATTAGACAGTTAGCAACCCTAGTCACAGCCTAGTTTCTCCACCTGTCCTGATAATGTATGGCCTAGTATGGTAAAGGCAGAGACAGCACATGGCCTCAATGCAGTGAGTACAGGATAGCCATGCCTCCCTGAAGGGCGAACAAAGAGGCAAGAAGACGATGCTCACCCCCTCCACCGGCCACCGCTGATGACAACATTCCACTTCTCCCGTAGCTCCTCTTTCCCGCTATGGGGTGTGGACTCTGCATCCTTTACCACTGAGATAGCAAGGTAGAGCAGCCTCCCACTCAACACTGCTCAGCCTCGAGGCCTGGCCTACTGAGGGGACATGGCTGCTGACGTGGGGGTGCTGGGGAACCCATCCTTGAAATGAGCATTTCTGCGTCAGCTTGCATCATGGTTTTGGGGATACTGGTGATCTCACTTTTCTGGGAGCGGCCACTCCATCTCCCCAGAGGGACCAGCTCCAGTAATGGGATATGTGAGTTCAGTGCCCACTGGGTGTCCCACTGGTGACTCTCAGAGGGAGGTTTCATGTCTAGAACTTTTCCATATGATGCTGGAAGATAAGAGATAGCAACAAGAGTGAGGGACCCAATACCTGGAGGCATGGGGTGCCGCTGGAGGAAAGCCGAAGGAGATAGGCACAGTAGGCTGCAGCCAGCTCTGCTGAGACAATTCACAGCATTGCTTCACTGAGCAGCCCCCAGGGCAGTGCCATTCACTGTGCCAATTTCAAACTGGGCTTGTGAAGGCACTCTGAGGGCAGCGGGGCATCCTGGTGAGGGCTCCAGGGGGAGGTAGGGCATCCCCGGTGGGGGCTCCAGGGGGCAGCACAGTGTGAAGGGAACCCCTATGCTAGCTGTGAGTTCCACACCTCCATCTGGTGCCCACAGGTGCAGGCCCCTCCTGCTGGCTCCAGGGAGGCAGGAATTCACTAGGAATTACTCCATCACTGTGCCCAGGCACAGTCACCTCCATCAGCATCACATTGCCCCAGGCCCCCAGCATCAGCTCCTCAGGCCCTGCCCAGAAGGCTCCTGCACTTTGGGCTCCAGCCAGTCCTCCCAGTGCAGCCGCACCCAGAGCCACATGCTCAGGCTGGGCCTTGGGCCTGCACCCTTGCCTTGAGCTCAGCTCCACCAGCAGCACGCCATTGCTGCAGCCACGCAGCCTCAGCCGCTGCTCACACAGTCCCCACCAGCCTCTTGCCTGGGTCTCTGTGTTATCAAGCAGCCCGTTAGCCCTTAGAGCAATGGAGCAATGAACAGTAGCTGGCCCAAGTCTCTTAGAGCAGAGCTAGGCTTGCTGCTCTGGCTGCCAGAGGGCTGAGAATGCGGCTTGACCCCTCTCCCAACCCCTGAGCAGCTGAAGGTGTCAAAGCCGCATCTCTGTGGCCAGCAGAGACAGGTTCTATTCCTGCTGCGGCAGTGTGTGCAAGCCAGCTGCTGGCTAGTGGTTCCCTCCTGCTGATGGAGGGCTGCGCTGACTGCTGCTGACTGTGTTCTTGCAGGACTGTGCCGCATTGCTGAGTGAAGGCAGCTCAGGGACCCTGTTCCTGTCCTCACCCACCCCAGCATCACTCCACTGACCGCAGTGGAGTTACTCCTGATGCAGAGTGGGGTGGGGGCTGGTGGGGGGAGAGGACAGAATCAGCCCCTCTGCATTTGGTTGTGAAATCTGAGCACAGTCGCTCAGTCACCAAATGCCTCCGTCGCCCCGCTGCCCCCCACAATCCTCAGTGTACTCCATAGCATTGTCATGGCATAAGATGATGAATACTATGCAGATAACACACCCAGCTGTCCAAGCAGACAGTCAGTGGAGAAATGAAGATATGCCTGCCTAAGTAAAAGTTTGATTAATTGCATTAATTAGACCCTAAGGTATGGTTCATAAAATAAGTGCACAACCGGCGTATTGGATTGGGGAATTGACTATGTGACAGGAAACAAACAGCCATGTGAGCAGGAACCATTTTCTGTCTAGAAAAGCATGATAAATTATCAATTAATTAATGTAAAGCAACAGTGCTGCTGTCCTCTAATAGGTGAGCCTACAGCCAGGATCGTAACTGACTAGCGAGGTGCTGCTCTCCGACGGGCGCTGCTCTCTGGCTGCTGCTGTCCAATGGGTGTTGCTTTCTTATGGGCACTGCAGGGAGACACTGCTCGCTGATGGGCATATCTCTCCAACAGGCACTGCTCTCTCATGGGCACTGGCAGGGAGGTCTGGCTCTCCACCGGGCACTGCTCTCTGATGGGCACTGCAGGGAGGTCTGGCTCTCCACCGGGCACTGCTCTCTGATGGGCACTGCAGGGAGGTCTGGCTCGCACCGACACTGCTCTCTCATGGGCACTGGCAGGGAGGTCTGGCTCTCCAGCAGGCACTGCCTCTCTCATGGGCCACTGCAGGGCAGGTCTGACTCTTCCACCGGGCACTGCTCTCATGGGACACTGGCAGGGAGCACTGCTCTCCAACAGGAACTTGCTCTATCATGGGCACTGCAGGGAGGTCTGGCTCTCCCACCAGGGCCACTGCTCTTCATGGGCACTGCAGGAGGTCTGGCTTTCCACCGGGCACTGCCTCTCTGTGGCACACGCTCTCTCTGGGCACTCGTGACAGACATTCAATTAATTCAATAGATTCATAGACTCTAGGACTGGAAGGGACCGTCCGCAGAGGTATCAGTCCAGTCCCCTGCCCCCTCATGGCAGGACCAATACTGTCTAGACCATCCCTGATAGCATTTATTCTAACCTATCTTAATATTCCAGGAAATGGACATTGTCACAACCTCCCTAGGCAAATTTATTCAGTGTTTAACTACCCTGACAGTTAAAACTTTTTCCTAATGGTCTCAACCTAATTCTCCCTTGCTGCAGGTTAAGGCCCGCTTTGCTTCTTTGTTCTATCATTAGATGGCTAAGGTGAACCAGGTTTTCTCCCTCTCTCCTGATGACACCCTTTTAGATACCTTTGAAAACTCTATCATGGTCCCCTCTCAGTCTTCTTCTTTGTCCAAACTAAATAAACCCAATTCTTTCGCCTCCTTCGTAGGTCCATGTTCTCAAGACCTTTAATCATTCTTGTTGCTCTTTCCTGGCCCTCTCCACATTTCTCAATCAATTTCTTGAAATGTTGGTGCCCAGAACTGACACAAACCCAGTTGAGGCATAACAGCGCAGAGAAGAGCGGAAGAATGACTCCTCATGTCTTGTTTACAACACACTCGTTAATGCATCCCAGACCATCACGTTTGCGTTTTTTGCAACGTATCATCACTGTTGATCATATTTAACTGTGGGTTCCACTATGGACCCCTAGATCTCTTTTCTGCCATACTCCCTTCCTAGACAGTCTGTTTCTCTCCCATCTGTATGGGTGAAACTGAATTGCTTCCCTTCCTAAGTGGAGACTTTTGCAATTTGTCTTATTGAACTTCATCTGGTTTACCTTCAGACATTTACTCCAATTTTGTTCTCAGATCATGTGTTTTGACCCATGTCTCCAAAGCAGTTGCAGTCAACCCCAGTTTAGTATCATCCGCAACTTAATACGTTACTTTCTAGCCAACATTTGAAGTCGTTGATGACGCATATTGACCAGAGCTGGTCCCAAACAGACCCCTGCGGAACCCCCCTTGTATACCCTTTCCAGAGGATTTGGGCCATTATAAACCACTCTCTGAGTACGGTTATCCAGCCCAGTATGCACCCACCTTATGTAGCGCCCATCTAAATGTATTTGCTGTTTATCGCATAGCTATCATCCGAGACTGTATCAATATGCCTTACTTAAAGTCTAGGTTACCTACATCCACGCATTCTCCCTTATCACAAGACTCGTTATCCTATTCAAGAAAGCATCAGATTGGTTTGACACGATTTGTTCTTTACAAATCCATTGCAGCTATTCCCATCACCTATCACCTTCAAGTTGTTGCAGAGTGATTTCTTTAATTATTGCTCATTATCTTCCCTGGCACAAGATTAAACCAACTGGTCTGTAGTTCTGGGTTGTTTTTTCATTTCCCTTTATACAGATGGGCACTATTTTGCCCCTTTCCAGGTCTTCCTGGAATCTCTCCTGTTCCCCATGAACTTTTCCAAGAATAATAGTTAGAGGGTCAGGATACCTCATCTATTAACTCCCTTGAGTATTCTATGCATTGCATTTCATCAGGCACTGGTGATTGCAGTCATCTAACTTTTCTAAGTGATTTTTTACTTGCTTTTTTTTATTTCTCTTTCAATTCTACCCCCTCCCTAAGCATTCCACTTGTAGATATTCCTTCAGACTTCTCATGGAAGACCGAACAAGAAGTCATTAAGACGATCTCTGCCATTCATATTTCCTGTTATGTTTCTCCTCCTCATGACAGTGGCCTCCCTCCTTGGGTCTTCCCTTCTTGCTTATGTACTGCATAAAAGCGTCTTCTTTGTTCCTTTCTATCCGCATAGCTATTTGGAGCTCATTTTGTGTGTTTTGGCCCTTCTCAATCTTGCCCCTGCTATTTCCCGTGTATTTGGCCTATATTCATCCTTGTAAATCTACCTAGTTTCCATTTTTTTATATGACTCTTTTATGGTAGTCATGCAAGCATCTCTGGTTAAGCGCAAAGGTGTCTTTTGGCCACATTTTCTATCTTTCCTACCCCATCGGAATAGCTGCTTTTGGCCTTAAGTGTCCCTTTGAGAAAAACGCCAACTCTCCTTCAGTTTTTTCCCCCCAGTTTGATTTCTCCATGGGACCTTACCTATCAGCTCTCCTGGGCTACCCAAAATTCGCCTTCCTGAACACATGTCCTATTTTGCTGTACTTCTCTCTACCCTTCCTCTGGAATTGCAATCTCTATGATTTCATGATCACTTTCACCCAGCTTCCTTCTACTTTCAGATTCTCAACGAGTTTCCCCCCTTTTTTGTTAAAATCAAAGTCTAGAACAAGCTTCCCCCAGTAGCTTTTTCAACCTGCGAAATTAAAAAGTTGTCTGCACTGCAAGTCCGGACTTTATTGTTGATAGTCTGTGCCCGCAGTGTTATCCCAACATATATCTGGATAGTGAAGTCCCCCTCAACCACCAAATCTTGGCTTTGATGATTTTGTTAGTGATTAAAAAGCCTCATCACTTCTTCCACCTGGTTAGGTCGGCTGTAGTATAGTACTCCATAGACGACTCACCTTGTTTTACTCCTTTTATCCAACCCAAGAGCTCTCAACACTTCTTGTCTCCTATGTCCATCTGCCATCTTCAGTCCAAGTGCTTACATGTTTAATATAAGACGGCAAACACTCCTCCCTTTTTCCCCTGTCTATGCCTCCCATTGACTGCAGCAGCTTCCTAATCCACAGAGGCTGTCTATTAAGTGCTCCCTCGGGCTGTCGTGAGCCCACAGTCATTCCCTTTAGGTTGTGTGACTACAATACCTCTTTCCTACAATTCGCTGATTGTTCACTAGCTTTGGGCAGCTCCCCAGTGGGCAGCCTAGTGTAAAACAGAGGCATCGACGGTGCAACGCCAGACCTGAGCCATCCATGCCGTGTGGACCCTGCTCACAACATGTAACAGATGGCTAGCGATGGCCCATTGCTATAGACTCTCATTTCCCTCACTGCATTTCTCAGTGCTCGAAATGCAATAGCCTTGTTTTGTCGCTTTCACATCTTCCCAGTGTGCCAGCAACTGTTGTCTGGAAGCACCTGAGTGTTTCTTAGGGTGCCAACTTCTCATATCAACAAAGCAAACACCTGCCTGCGCCCTTGATACCAATAAAACTAGCAGGACTTATAAAGGGACAAGACATTTGTCAATTTATTGTAAATACCATAATAAAATAAAAGATAACAGCAAACAACGTGTTTGGCTACTTATTCCATGATTACACACACAACACACACACACACACACAATATATAATTATATATAATATATATCCATTCACACAATGATTCAGCAAGTTCTGTAATAGATATTATAGTTACCAGCCTAAAGTTGCTTGTGACAGAATACTGGCCAGGTACCCTGTACACAAGAGTGGAGCCGAGTCCGGGTCAGGTGCACCTGATGCTCCTGGAGGCTGGCAGCAGAACCATAGACTCAAAGTTGTTAGTCTTCAGAGTCCAGTTTTACAGGGATTTTTCCCTATGTCAGTCCTTGAGAGTTGCTTCATCCTGCTGTTGTTAACCAATCAGCAGGTGGCTGGCTCCATGTTGTCAGATGTTTGTTTTTCCTTCCTTTGAGGTGGTGGGGTGGATTCCAGTTTGCCCTCCGGGGGTCATCTGGTTGATCCCACTTTACACCTTCTTCTGCCGAGGCTGAATTCTTCAGGCTGGTAACTCCCTAACCATTCATTCATTATTTAAACTAGGCTCTCATTCACATACATTCTCTATCTTAATCCCATCTACTTCACTATCTCTTTAACTTTCGGGGTGTTACCAATTTATGTGAGACTCCCTGTCTTTTATCATTAAAAAAGGAAGTGAGATGAAAACTGACAGAGGGTGGGGGTCTCTATCTACGTACTATAACGGCTACTGTTTTGGCTCACAGCGGCCGTTACAAAGTAAAGTAGCGACTACAAAGTGTCACTTAGAGAAGGGCACTTAGAGTCAATTAACATTTAAAATGTTTTATACAAAGTATTTCTCTGAGCAGCCTTCACACAGACACAGCTAGTGGCTTGCAGGTTAGAGGCTAAATCTCAGGAATCACATTTATTTCTAATATAAACCTTTAGTTAGAAAGTATTAATTAACATTAACTCATTTCTAACAATAAATCATTTTTAGCAATAAATAATTTTTCATATAAACCATGTCTAATATAAACCTTCTTTAATATCCCTACACCTTCCCTGAGGCCCTGCCCCCTGCTCACTACATCCCCCCTCCCTTAGTGACTCACTCTCCCCCACCCTCACTCACTTTCACTGGGCTAGGGCAAGGGGTTGGGGTGAGGGCTCTAACTGGAGTGCAGGCTCTGGGGTGGGTCCAGAAATGAGGGGTTCAGGGTGCAGGCTCCGGGCTGGGACAGGGAGTTGGGGTGCAGGAGGAGGTGAGGGTTTCAGGCTGGGGGGTGGAGCTGAATGATTCGGAATGTGGAATGGGCTGCGGGTTGAGGCAGGGGGTTGGGGTTGGGGTTGGGGTGTGGGAGAGGGTGAGGGCTCTAGGCTAGGGGAGCGGGCTCTGGGCTGGGGCTGGGGCTGAGGGGTTTGGGGTGTAGGAGGGATCTACAGGCTGTGGGGTGGGGCTGAGAGATTTGGGATGAGGGAGGGGATGTGGGTTGAGGCAGGGGGTTGGGGTGCAGGAGGTGGTATGAGCTCTGGGCTGGGGGTGAGGGCTCTGGGGTGGGGCTGAGATGAGGGGTTCAGGGTGTAGGAGGGGGCTCAGGGTGGGGGCAGAGATTTGGAGTTCAGGGGTGAGGGCTCTGGGGTGGGGGTGGGGCTGGGATGAGGGTCTTGGGGTGCAGGAAGGGGCTCCAGGATTAGGGGGGCTCAGTTCTGGGGCTAGGGCTTGGGGTTGGGATGCAGGCTTACCTTGGGCAGCTTCCAGTCAGCAGCGCAGCGGGGCTAAGGCAGGCTCCCTGCCTGTCGGGTCCGGCTGCTAGGCTGCGGGGGCAGGAGGCTCCGTGCGCTGTTCTCGTCCGCAGGCACTGCCCCTCCCCAACTCCCATTGGCCGCAGTTCCTAGCCAATGGGAGTGTGGAGCTGATGTTTGGGGCAGAGGTGCAACGCGGAGCATCCCTGGCCCTCCTGCATAGGAGCCGGACCTACTGGCCACTTCCAGGGCGCAGCGTGGTGCAGGCCAGGTAGGGACTAGCCTGCCTTAGACCTGCAGTATCGCCAACTGGACTTTTAATGGATCAGTCGGCAGTGCTGACCGGAGCCACAAGGGTCCCTTTTCAACCGGATGTTATGGTCGAAAACCAGACACCTGGCAAGCCTAGTGTTTTCTCCCCAGCTTTTTAGCTGGAGAGGAATGAATGAGGGGTGTTTGCCAGTTTCCATTTGCCATCATAGTGACTCAGGACATGAACAGTCACCTGTATTTCAGTGCGGACTTATTCCTGCAGATCTGTCAAAATGCTGCCTTCCCTTTTGGGCTGGGTGACCCCTGGTAGTTGGGCTCGGGTATTTCCCGCACATGCAGTTGCACTGGAGAAGGCTCTTTAGACTCTGAGCCACCTGCCACTGCTAACAAGGATATATTTACATAATGCCAACCACAGGCTGTACAGACACTCTTCCTGCCCTGAACAGCTTACACCAGAACCTGCCCATCAGCACTGGACACGCTGAACCACATTTTCATACAAGAGTATTTTCTGTGCCAGGGACAGCCGCTGGGATCCTTACTCCCCAATCTCACTTCCTGCACAGTTCTCTAGCACTCTGCATTGTTTTCTGACCCAACCACTGACCTATTACTATTGTTTATTTGTATTAGAGTATCACTTACAGATTCATCGTGCTAGACACTGCATAAACACTTAGCGAGACATTGTCTTGGCCTCCAAATTCTTCCCATCTCAATAGATAAGACAGACAACAGGTGAGGCACTGAAAGGGGAAGCAACCTGACCAAAGTCATGGAGCCGGTCAGTAGCAGAGCCAGGAATAAATACCAGGTCTCCTGCATACTAGAATAGTGCCCTATTCACTAGACAGCACAGTTTCTCTTGTGGGTTTCCAGACTATACAAACCATTGCCACCCTATATCGCCCCACCTGTGACCTTAGCAGGATAGACTTTGCAGAACTGATCACTTTCTAGCTCTTGGGGTCTGTGTCAGTTCAAACTCTCATGACAAAGGCTCTCCTTCCACTCCCCATAGCCATTTTTTGCCAGTAGCGCATTGCACACGTTATGCAGGAACCCATTAAAACTGACCCACGCCACTCCCAGCAACCAGGACTAATCCAGACCTTCTCGATCCTTTACAGAGGTGTGCAAAAGTTCAGTTGACACCCCTACGTTGCTCCCCTTTGGGTCCTCTGTGGAGCACCACCCTGCCCAGAAGCTCAGCTGGGCTGGTATTTCCAGACTGCCCATCTCTCGTCACTGTTTGTGACACCATCCGTGCTTCATTGCTGTCTGTCTCTGACATGATTTCAGCAGGTTGCTGCTCGCTCTCTGACAGATTGGTGACTACCCTGCATATCTGTGCAGCAACAGCCTTACCCTTTCAGACAGTGGTACGTTGGGGAAGTGTGACTGCCTCTTGCATTTTTCTCACCCTTTATACCAGTGGTTCTCAGACTTTTGTACTGGTGACCCCCTTTCACACAGCAAGTCTTTGAGTGCGAGCCCTCCTTATAAATTAAAAACACTTTCTAATATATTTAACACCATTATAAATGCTGGGGGCAAAGCGAATTTTGGGGTGGATGCTGACAGCTCACAACCCCCACCTAATAACCTCACAACCCCCTGAGGGGTCACGATCCCCAGTTTGAGAACTCCTGCTTTATACAGTATGGGTGTAACTGCAGGAGCCAGCTCTGTATTTGTGCTGTTGCTTTACAAAAATATGAATCTGGCAGAACTTAACACACCAGTGGGTTATGTACAGTCCCTCCCTTGTCTCTTCTGCTTAATATTTTTCTCTCTGCTTTTTTATCACTTTTGTGACTGTGAAGCCTTCTCAAATACAGCACAGATGAAAGATGCAGCACAAACTGTTTCAAAGATTTTAAAATCAGAAGGGACCATTGTGATCATCTAGTCCAGTGGTCCCCAACCTTTTCCAGGTGGCAGGTGCCGGACGACGAGCCACCAAGGACCGTGGTCGGCAGAAAAAGCATCCGCCAAAATGCCCCAAGAAGCAGCAACATCAAGAGGTGTCGCTGCCAAAATGCCGCCAAAAATCAGCAACATTTCTATGGTGACGCCTCTTAGTGACGCTGTTTTCGGTGGCATTTCAGTTGTGACGCCTCTTGATGATGCTGCTTTTTGGCGGCATTTCAGCGGATGCTTGTCCTCTAGCCAGTACGTGGGCGCACATAGATGCCCCGGTGAGTGTCATGGTGCCCACGGGCAGGGCCAGCTTTAGCAAGTGTGGGGCCCGATTTGTGGGACTTGCACTCACCGGGCAGCACTCCAAGTCTTTGGCAGCACTTCAGATTGCTGCGCTCCGGCCAGGGAAGGTGTGTCACAGGAATTGCCATGCTGTGGCGGGGGGAGCAGGGCCACAGGGATTGCCGTGCTCCGGCCGGGGAAGGGGGGCCACGGGGATTGCTGCGCTCCAGTCCAGGGAGTGGGGCCACATGCTTAGAGCTGTCTGCTCACTCTCCAGCAGGGAAAACGGGGGTGGCGGGGCTTGCCACGCTCCGGATGGGGGAGCAGGGCCCCAGGATTTGCCATGCTCCGGCCGGGGCTCTGACCAGGGGAGCGGGGCCATGGGACATGCTGTGCTTGGGCTGGTGCTCCGCCCGGGGGAGCGGGGCTGCGGGGTTGCGGGGGTGCTGAGCTCTGGCCGGGGTAGCGGGGCCATGGGGATTGCTGTGCTCCGGCCGGGGTAGCAGGGCCGTGGGGATTGCTGGGCTCCGGCTGGGGTAACGGGGCCACAGGGATTGCCATGTTCTGGCTGGGCGCGGGGCCCTCTTAGGCTCAGGGTCTGATTCGGGGGAATCAGGGGAATCGGCCTAAAGCCAACCCTGCCCATGGGCACCGTGTTTGGGACCCCTGATCTAGTCTGACCTCCAGTATGACATAGGCCAGAGAACTCACCCAGTGATTCAGTAGCTTGTGGTTGAGCTAAAACAGATTTTTAAGAAAGACACTCCCTCTTGAATGTTGCCATGTTTCTATTTCCATCACAAAATCCTGGTAGAACCTCTGTCTAGCCATCCATCCATCTAGGATTTTATACTGCTCCCACCACAATGGTATCTTCTGGCAGTTAAGATGATTCTTCTGCTTCTTCTCTATCTTCGGCTCCCTCTATGCTATAGTGATTATGGCTGCAAACATGGTTTGTGTCCTCACCCAACAGGGTTAATACTTGATCGGTACCTACAGCAGCTCAGAGCTTTACTTTCACCAGCAGCCTAGACTGGCCCATGATGGTCTCTCTGGAATTGGTGTAGCAATGTTATTCTGGGATACTACAACTATGCCAGTATAACTGGGCCTCCTTTCTCCCAGCATTTTGCACAGTGGGACATCCCAGAATGCATTGCACTATGTGTTGCTGGTGTCACTCTGCGTACAGGTCCCCCCAGAACTCTGTCCCTACATGGGGCACGATGGGATAGCATGCCAGATGTTTCCAGAATGTTGGCACATAGTGTTATTGTGAAAAAAAGGGTGTTGTTTGGACACAACTCAGATAGCTCGCTGGGTGGCTAGAAAGAGACATTCTAGTTACAGGCAGAAGCAGAAACATCACAATGTTTAATACTGGGCAGGTCCTTTTTTTACTTGCTTGCTAAAGTTTTCAGCATATTGGGAACTGCTCCACTGAGCTGCTTTCCCTTCGGGCCATAGTCTGTGTAATTTTCTGAGTTTTCTCCATCAAGCTGGCACCGCATGTAGCCATCTGCCAGGTGGAGTTAGCAACAACAAGGGCCGGATTAAATATCCAGGGGTCCCTCTTAACAGTACAACACAGAACTGGCTTGAGGCCCAACCTAGCAATCTGCTCAGATTAAATGCCATCCTGGGTACCTCTCGCAAGCACTGAGTCTGTGTATAGCAGAAAAAACTTGTAATAAAAAGGGGAAAGGAACCTGGCATTAAGTTGGGAAAACCCCACCACTGTGATTCACACACATCTGACCATGTGTTCAGAATACATGGGGCAGTGTCCTTTGCCTCCGTTTCTCACGTTGTGGTGTGAAAGTCCAACAAACAAATTTCCCTTTAACAAGCCGCTTCCCTCTCCCTCCCCCACCGCCCACCCGCAGCTGCTGTCCTTGGCAGGGCTGGCTGTATGACTCGCGGGGCATGATTGGAATACTCGGCGGTGGTCTGGGGCTTCGGCGGCACTTCGGTGGCGGGGGGTCCACTCCAGGTTTTCCGCAGCACCGAAGGACCCCCCACCACCGAAATGCCACCGAAGACCCCTGGAGTGGGGCCTCCTTAGGCGCAGGCGTGGGGCCCTCTTCAGCGCGGGGCCCGATTCCAGGGAATCGGGTGAATTGGCTTAAAGCCGGCCCAGGTCCTTGGTCAGCAGAGACCCAGAGTTCAGAGGTGCATTCACGGAAGTTTGTCTCCTACCCGAGGGGGTGGAAAAATGTCAAGCAATGCCTCCATTGCTGCTATCGCAACTGGCCCAGAGTTGCCACCACTCACTCTGCGTCACAGCCTGCTGCTGCTGCTGCACCATTGTTCACTCCACTGCTGTTGTTCATCATGTCACTGCTCACTTCACCGGGACATCATCTGCTCCTTCGCCGATGGCCCTGCACTGTCACCTTCTGCTGCCACTGGCCTCTCTGCTGTGACCTCTGCAAGTTGGTCGCCTGAGGTTCCACCCAGTGCTCCGTGATTTCAGCTCTCAGTGGGGGAGCCTCATTGCTAGTGCAGGCTGGTCTGTCTCTTCCACAGAAACACTATCCTGCAGCAGGCTCGAGGCTTCAGCACTTAGACCTGGATTTCAGCTCTAGTCGTCACTTAACAAAAGACTCTCAATGGAATAATCAGCTTTGTCTTTAAACAGTGGAGGGGGCACGTCACATGGTCCCTATGACTCAGGCAGATCCCACACTGTGGGGCAGAACACCTGTCCCCAGCCTCTCCAGTCCTCTGGGATCTGACATCCGAACTCCCTGCTCAATGAGTGCAGTTCAGTTGACAGGCTGAATACTCTCAGGACAGGCTGAATACAGTTCTGATGCCCTCTACTCATACAATAAAGATGTCATTACCCCTGCATTCAGCACTAAAGTGATTTGTGACCTAGCACTAGACAGAACAGATCACTTGGGCAGCACAGCTCTGTCTGCTGGATACCTAGGCAGAGTAGGTGTGTTCATGGAAATACAGTCTGGCCCTGAAGTCTTCAGCAAATCCCGCCCCATCACTAGCTGTCAGTGTGGACGCAGCCACATTGGACTCATGCTGTGGAAGTCCACCAAAAGCATTCTACAATCCCAAGAGCTGGCTTTCTTTGCCCTCTAGACCATCAAGTTTGGTGGCTAGTCAAGTTTTTCTACACTTCACTATGAACAAAGGGCTAGAGTGGCCATGTTTTGGGAAGGCGGTAGGAAGTCTGGGATAGGGGTGGTTGGACTCAGGCTTGCCTAATGCAGTGCAGATGCTGGAGCCCCAGGTTGGGACCTAGGGTTCAACAATTCCTAACCTGGGGTTATAAATGAGTATATAGGCACAGGTCCTAGATTAACACACCCAGGGGCTGCAAACTCAAGTTCTACTAACCCTGGGGATTTACATGGCAGTGTAGACACACCCCTAGCAGCCTAAGTTCCCAGGCCACTTATGAAAATGGTACTTAAGTTCTTTGGAAAACTTTACCCTCAGTCTGATCTAATTAATTTCCTACCAGTCAAATGAACCTATCCCAGATCCAGCCATCATATGTCAGCCTGGGCTAAATAAAAATCATTTGTACTATGGTAGCACCGATAGGCCCCAAATGAGATTAGAGCCCCATTGTACTAGCCGCTGTCTGATCAGACAGGCTGCGTCCTGAAGAGCTTACAGCCTACTCAGGCATGACAGACAAAGGATGGGAGGAGAAAGAGGCACAGACAGATGAATATGCCCAAATTCATAGCAAAGTTCAGTGGCAGAGCTGGGAATAGGTTTCCTGATTCCTAATCTGGGGATCTATCCACTGAACCATGCTGCCTCTGACTTTATCTGACCTTACACTACATTACTAAGCCTATTACCCAAAACTCACCTAAACCCACAGCAGCTAACCCCATCCCTACTCCCTGGCAGACTGTGAATTACCAGTATTTAGAGGTGGAACAATGGGAAGGAATCTGTTAGGATCTTTAAATGTTTCCCATGGAGAATCCTTGCCCATCTCCCTCCCTTCCTGTCTCTCATGCACACAGTTCACAGACCAGACAACCCCTTCCTAACAACGGTCAAATGGCCACGGCGCAGCGTGCCCATAGTGATGTGTCTGGGATCATGTAGTATAAAACTGCTAACAACACCCAGCTTGGGGAGAGGAGACTCCCTTCTGATGATCCTAGGTAAGATGACAGCAAGATCCAACATGTTACCAGGGAAACCAGCCTAACCCAGGTGAACGTACCAGATGCACCATGCCTGGCACTACCATGCAGCATTGCAGGGGTTTGCTCCCCCCTGGTCCCCCTGGTGATCATACGCATAAACCTCTATTTTGGCCTTCAGAAGGGTCTACTGAGCAATGGCTTATCCATCAGTTTGGGACTCAGTGATTCAGTGTACGTCCTTGATATTTCGTTTCCTCAACCTTGATCTTGCCAGAACTTAATGTTCCTCTGTTGTGGTTTCTGGAAGTCACATTTGAGGCTGCAGCAGAGATGAAAAGGAATGTGATCAAATATAAGCAGATCATCAATGAAAGTTACTGCTTGTCCTCAGATACGGCAGCCAGTTGATGCACTTCTAAAATACTACCCAGTGTCCTGTTTGTTCTAGGTGAAAATCATAGGCGCAGGAGCCGTCTCTCTCAAATGAATATTTCATGCTGCTAAAAACACAGAAGTAATAGGCAAGAAGCGCTGAAGACAAGCAGTGCCCTCAGTGTCCCCACAAGGAGTGGAAATCAATCACGTGAGACATGCCCACCTGACCCCAATACATGGTCTCTGCTCACTACTCCAGGACAAAGTGAGACATCTTCCAAGCTGGTGCTGCCAATAGTTCTCCCTGGTGCCCAGAATTGGCGGTTATTTCAGCCTAATGCATGTGGGCAAGAATCACCAAGGTTAAGCATCTGACCCCAATTAAACATGATAAATCTTCAGTGAGAGGCTTTTGCCAAGAGCACCGGCTGGCACCAGGTATGTTAACAGGGAGACTGAATTTGATGTCACAAAATGAACAGATCATGTTCTATTCCAAGTCTGGCATCATAAATCCCAGTTAGAGAGAGGGAGGCAGCACTCAGCTCCTGAGAAGGATCTCGATAATGTTTAGGGTTCTGCTTTAGGATCTAATGCTGCATCAGGTCTAGGCTTCCAATTGGGCAGCACCAAAATCTTGTTCATTGTCCACATACATTCTAGTCCCAAATGGATGAAGCCTTGCCAAGTCTTCTGATCTCATGAGATTGCCCATTCAGGATGTTGGCAAATAGCCCTCAAGGTGGGCTGTTCTTGAGAGATTTCCACATGGTTTCTCCTCTATTTGAAAATTAAACTGAAAAAATACCTCCTTCTGGTTTTGGATTCCGCCCTGAACCAGCCCCATGGAAGCAGGTTCACCGGGAAGAATTCAGATTGAAACCCCATTCAGTAGTACTCTGATGAGGTTTGGACACAAAGTCTCTCCTGTTCTCTGCCTATGGCACACAATAGCTTAGTTTTCTGGGGACTGGCATGCTTTCTTTTACCTGAAGTCACTGAGTTCAATATAGGGGAGATGGAGCGACATGTAATGGCCTGTACAATGCAGAAAGTTAGGCGAGATGATCTAATGGTCCATTCTGCTCTTAAACCAGGGGTGGGCAAACTATGGCCCGTGGGCTGGATCCGACCCCTAAGGGCTTTGAATCCGGCCCATGGGATTGCCACCTCGGGGGTGCCACGGGCCCCACATCGCTCCCAGAAGCAGCCAGTACCACGTCCCTGTGGCCGCTGGGGGAGGAGAGGCAGAGGACTCCACGCGCTGCCCTTCCTTTGGGTACCTCCCCTGAAGCTCCCATTGGCCAAGAACCGGGAACTGCACCCAGAGTGGCGCGGGGCCAGGGCGGGCAGGCAGGGAGCCTGTTCTGGCTCCGTTGCACACTGCTGCCACCCTGGAGCCACTTCAGGCAAGCGATGCCGGGCCAGAGCCCGCACCCTGAAATCCTCCTACACTCCCCACCCCAACACCCTGCCCTGGGCCCCCTGCCACATCTCACACCCTCCTGCACCCTAACCTCCTGCCATGAGCCCCTTGCTGCACCTTGTGCCCCTCCTGCACCCCAATCCCCTGCCCCGATCCCCCCCGCACCACTGCCTTGAGTCCCCTCCTGCATTGTGCACCCCCTCCTGCACCCAAATCCAGTTCTCTGAGCCCCCATATATACCCCACACCCCTCCTCTGCCCCAACCCCTTGCCCTGAGCCCCTTCCTACACACCACACACCCTTCCGCAACCCAACCCCCTGCCCCAGCCCTACATTCATGGCCCTGCATGCAACTTCCCCACCCAGATGTGGCCCTCGGGCCAAAAACTTTTCCCATTCCTGCCTTAAATTCTGTACAACAAAGTTCTGATTCTGGATTTTCTTATGTGACCAATATGTACAGTACAAAAGAACTACACAATTCAGTAATGAAGACTGTGGTGGTGAAATAATTTGGAAATGGAAACAAAGATGAAATGTGAATGGACAGCTGCTATAGCTCACGAGAGCTCACAGAGAACAGAGCCCCCAGATTCCTAGACCAACGCTCCAGGTACTTGAAACCCCAGGATACTGTATATGTGGGAGAGATGTATCTCTTCGGTGATAGCACAGCAAACATGCAGCATGATTTATTATTACTAGAGCTGAATAAACATTTCACAGAGACGAATTCATCTGCTGACTGCAGCTGCTCTTTTCCAGTCACTCAATATCTGAGAGCCGATTGTCATGTTCTCAAATGCATGGGTTATTGGAATGTATTTGGTAAATATCACCTGGGGAGCATTGTAACACCCACCTGAGTTCCACAGCCACCACTGGTCAGATATGTAACATGGTATTGCTTCTATTCCCTGATTGCTAATGGCGCAGAAGCACTTCCGGTATTTAGGGGATTCATTTTTCTTAACAATTCATGCCAGGAAAAGAGAACACCACTATGAATATGCACATGGCCATTAACGAGTCTGAATGGCTATTTGCAGAAAAGATTATTCTCCAAGCTCTGTTACTTATTATCACAAGATCTCTCTGTCTGCTTTAGGGACTTACCCTGTCCCCCTATTCCCATAGCAGTTGAACACCTCACAATCTTTGATGTATTGTCCTCCCGACACCCCTGTGAGGGAGGGCAGTGCTATTATCCCCCACTTTGCAGCTGGGAAATGAGGCACAGAGAGATTAAGGCCCAGATGTTTAAAGGTATTTAGGTGCTGCTGAGCTCAGTACTGCAATGCCTAACTGACTGAGGAGCCTCTATTTCATTTTCAAAAGGGATTTAGGCACTTAGGTGTCTGAACGCCATGGGCTGTCAGTAGTTACTCCGACAAGCAGAGCCATTAATTTCAATTCAAGTAGCTGCTCATCAGTGAGAGTAAGGGTGTCGCAGTCTGGCTCACAGAGTAACTTTATGATCTGCAAAGGTCAGATGTCAAGCAGAAGACAAGCTGCCCTGAATCTACTGATTCCTGGTCAGGAGGAACCAGTTGATTGAGAATGTCAGAATAACTAATAAGCTTCAAAGCAACCGCCACAAATTGCTCAAATCCACCAGGGTAAGAAACGGGTTCACAGCAGAGGGATTTGTGATTACAGAAAGACAAACCTGGGGGTGTGGAAAATCCTTCAGCTCAAGCCTGATGGGACCAAAGCATGTTCCTATACTTTATTGTGCCTTGGGCTTTTATGCAGACTGTAGCATGTATCACACTATGGGTCCAACTTCAGGGCAGACTGTGAGGAAACAGGGCACAAAGCCCACATTGGTTATATGTTCTATAACTAGATAACATGTGTGAACTCCACAAGCTCTATAACAGCCTTACCATGGAGTCACAAATGGTCCCCTGGGGCATTCCAGTCTATCCTACCACCCCAGGCAAGCCTGCCTCTGGGATAGATGGTCCCTTACACCAACAATCACAACAATATTCAGGATATTCCCAGTTCCAAGAACCAGGCACTCAGCCCAGGTCAGTTGTACCCTAGGTCTTTCACCAAAGACAACACTTGTAGCCAGTCCTGTAATAAACTAACTAAAGAGTTAACAACTAGGAAAAGGACATGAGAGTTATCCACAAGGTTAAAGCAGGTAATGTACACACACAAATAAGTTACAGTTTTAGATTTCAAAAGATAACAGAAACTTCTACGATAAAGCAAACTCCATATGTCCTTCAGGGCTAACCCAGGCAAAACAGCTGGGGACTTTTGCTTATGCTTAGTGATTCTTGCCCCTTTCAAGTCCAAGCAGCAGAAAGAATCCAGTTTCATCTTGTCTGGGATTTTTATCCCCTTCTCCCCGGAGCCCAAGCAGATGGGATGAATTCATGAGCAGGTCACCTCTTCTTGGAGGTGGTGAGTGCAATTCAAGTCTTTGTTCTTTTGATGTCTCACAATGGCTCATTTAGTTTCCAAGGCTGCCTCATTGGGCAGGACCTAATATCTTCTGGAGGAACCAGCATTTGCATTGGAGAAGTCTTCTTTCCTGTCTGAGTTATAAAGCAATAGCAAATGTTTGCATTGTGTAACATGGAGTACAGAGAATGAGACTAATACCTGCAGGATCCCATACGCTATTCATAAGGTCTAAGCACCAAACATGTTCTTGCAATTCTAATCTCTACTTACCAAAACGAATATCCAGGTGAACCAGACTGGATTCCAGCTATGTAGTTGTCAGTATTCAGTGAGGCCTAGGCACCTGGTCTGCCAGCATCACAGCATGCTCCAGGAAAATGGTTAAAACAGGCATCAGCCCCATCTACACTGAAAACCAAACCATGTGTTAAGTGAGGGTGTAGCACGCTTTTGTTCAAACCACATCCTCCTAAATGGTAGGTTCTCTAGTGTAGATGGGACGAAAAGTGGGAAAGAAGAGAGCATATCTTAATTTTCACTTCTGGGCTAGCGCTCAGCCTGGCATTATCGCATGACAAATGACAGCATCTAGGTAACACGCCACCAAAATAATAATGTGGCAATATTGTTAAAGGGCTCATTGTTGTGTCTCTTTACTATTCAGGCACCACTGCTTTTAGTCCCTTGTACTAAGGGAGAATGTGGTATGTAACCCTTTATGTTCCAGGAAGACATGTGCTATGCCATTCCATCCTTTTATTCCTTTCGGAACTGGAATATTGTCTCTGCTGAAGTGATCCTCCTTATTTCCTAATGTCCTGCAAAGCAGGTTTCGAATTCTTACTTCTCCCATTGGAACAGATGCCCTACGGCTGCTGGTGAATGAGACCAGTATTACAGCATTGGTATCAGCCAATATTATTTGAATGACAAAGGCTGATAAATCACTCTCTGGAGTTTTTCTCTTTGTCTCGCCTCTTACCATATGCTGCCGTTGATCCATGGGAAATCAACAGGATGCCGGGCATGAAAAATCAATAGTGCAAAATTCTACTCAACCAATCAGTTGGGGTGATTCATGCTTTTACATAAAGTATCTTTTTTTTTTCTCTCTCATGAGCTTCAGTTACCATGGTGGAGGAAGGGTAAGGAGATTCGGGGTATGTTTACACTGCAGTGAAACACCCGCGCCTGTCCCAGGGCAGCTGGCTCGAGCTCATGAGGCTTAGGATGAGGGGCTATAGTATTACATAAGAACATAAGAATGGCCGTACTGGGTCAGACCAAAGGTCCATCTAGCCCAGTATCCTGTCTTCTGACAGTGGCCAATGCCAGGTGCCCCAGAGGGAGTGAACCTAACAGGCAATGTTCAAGTGATCTCTCTCCTGCAGTCGCCATCTCCCGCCCTTGACAACAGAGTCGGGACACCATTCCTTACATCCTGGCTAATAGCCAATTAATGGACTTGCAACCTCCATGAATTTATCCAGTTCTCTTTTAACCTGTTATGTCTGGCCGTCACAACATCCCCAGCGCAAGCGATGCTCAAGTTGACTGTGACGTGACTGTGGACTTCCTTTTATGTTTTACTGCTGCCATTAAATATTATTTGGTGACCCCTAGTTCTTTGTATATGGAATAAGATAAATAAACGTTTCCTTATCTTTTACCACATCATTATGATCTAATATACCTCTTCATATACCCCTTAGTTTCTCTTCAAGCTGAAAGTCCTGGCCTCTTTAATCTCTCCTCAGATGGGTCATTCCAACCCTAATCATTTCTAGTTTCCTTCTTGACCTTTTCTAGTGCGTTATCTTTTTTGAGATGAGAGACGACACATCTGTAGCCTATGCAGATGTGGGCATCCATTGATTTAATATTCAAGGCATAATAGTTCTCGTGTATATTCTTATCCACCTTATTTATGATCTAACTGTTTTGGCTTTTTGACTTGCCTACTGACGACACTGCAGTGGATGTCTTCACGGAACTATCACGATAACGCCAGATCTTTTTCCTGTTTCGTTGTAGCTAACTTAGCCCCCATTATATTGTATGTTGCTGGGGTTATTTCTTCCAATGTGCTGCTTTACATTTATCCAATTAAAATTTATTTGCCATTTTGTTGCCATCCCTTAGTTTTGTGAGATTTTTTGAGTTCTTCACAGTACTGCTTTGTATTACTGGTACTTGAGCGATTTTAGTATCACTGGCAACTTTGCACCTCACTGGTCTTACCCTTCTTCCCAGGATCATTTATAGAGAGATTGATAGGATTGGTCTAGAGATCGGGACCTTGGGAACTCCACTAGTTACCCTCCTCCAATTCTGGAGAATTTGCCATTTATTCCTACCTTGTTCCCTGTCTCTTTAACCAGTTCTCATCGTAGGGATCTTCCCTTTATCCCAGTGACAACTTAATTTACATAAGACCTTTGTGGGGAGGGACGCTTGGTCAAGCTCTCAGAAATCTAAGTAACAACTGATGTCCATGGTCCTCTGTGTCCACATGTTTGTTGCATCCTCAAAGACCTCTAAATATTTCAGTAAGAACAATTTCCCTTTACAGAAACCATGTTGACTTTTGCCCAACAATTTATGTTCTTCTATGTGTCTGACAATTTTATTCTTTACTATTGTTTCAACTAATTTGCCCGGTACTGACGTTAGACTTACCGGTCTGTAATAGCCAGGATCACCTCTAGAGCTCTTTTTAAATGTTAGCGTTACATTAGCTATCTTTCAGTAATTGGGTAACAAAGCTGATTTAAAGAACAGGTTACAAACCATAGTTAATAGTTCCACAACTTCACATTTGAGTTCTTTCAGAACCCTTGGGTGAATGCCATCTGGTCCCGGTGACTTGTTACTGTTAAGTTTATCAATTAATTCCAAAACCTCCTCTAGTGGCACCTCAATCTGTGACAATTCCTCAGATTTGTCACCTATAGAAGTCGGCTCAGGTCTGGGAATCTCCCTAACCTCCTCAGCCGTGAAGACTGAAGCAAAGAATCCATTTAGTTTCTCCGCAATGACTTTATCATCTTTAAGCGCTCCTTTTGTATCTCGATCATCAAGAGGCCCCACTGGTTGTTTAGCAGGCTTCCTGCTTCTGATGTACTTAACAAACATTTTGTTATTACCTTTGGAGTTTTTGGCTAGCTGTTCTTCAGACTCCTCTTTGGCTTTTCTTATTACATTTTTACACTTAATTTGGCAGTGTTTATGCTCCTTTCTATTTACCTCACTAGGATTTGACTTCCACTTTTTAAAAGATGCCTTTTTATCTCTCTCTGCTTCTTTTACATGGTTGTTGAGCCACGGTGGCTCTTTTTTAGTTCTTTTACTGTGTTTTTTAATTTGGGGTATACATTTAAGTTGGGCCTCTCTTATGGCCTCTATTGCACATAAGTACCTCTGTGAATGCCACTCTTAGGAAACTGAGGCACAGAGAGATAATAGCCCTGCCCTGCCTTTCAGAGGTGCTGTGAGGCTAAATCCATCTGATGACAAAGGGCTCAGATAGCGTGGTAATGGAGGCAGCCACATAAGTACCTCAGACAGATAATTCCAGTATATTAGTATTACCTTGTCACTCCCATACACTGTCTTGTCTTTCAAGTGAAGTTTCTGCTAATGCCTCATCTCTACATAAACTGGCACTGGTTTGACTTTGGGGCTGTAGACATTTCCATGGAGAGTTACAGCAAAAGTGTGGTATTAAATTGGGGCCACAGGCCAAATGGGCATTCTTATTGAAGGCTAGCTTAAGTTAACTAGGAACAGTTTAAGCTAAATCAAAATAAGCCAAAAAGAAGAGCGTCTACACAGGGTTTTATTTTGGTTTAACTAAAATGCTTTGACTGAACAGGCAGAAATTTCTGTGTAGACAACCTGTTATTTCAGAAGGATGTGGAAAAACTGGAAAGAGTCTAATGGAGGGCAACAAAAATGATTAGGGGGCTGGAGCACATGACTTATGAGGAGAGGCAGAGGGAACGGGGATTGTTTAGTCTGCAGAAGAGAAGAATGAGGGGGGATTTAATAGCTGCTTCCAACTACCTGAAAGAGGGTTCCAAAAAGGATGGATCTAGACTGTTCTCAGTGGTAGCAAATGACAGAACAAGAAGCAATGGTCTCAAGTTGCAGTGGGGGAGGTTTAGGTTGGATATTAGGAAAACTTTTTTCACTAGGAGGGTGGTGAAGCACTGGAATGGGTTACCTAGGGAGGTGGTGGAATCTCCTTCCTTAGAGGTTTTTAAGGTCTGGCTTGACATAGCCCTGGCTGGGATGATTTAGTTGGGGATTGGCCCTGCTTTGAGCAGGGGGTTGGACTAGATGGCCTCCTGAGGTCCCTTCCAACCCTGATATTCTGATTCTATGATCAGAAGGTCTTGCTCACACTCAAGTTTGCACACAGGTTTGCACTGGTTCAGTTAAATACATGTAGGGGTTTGCACTGGTTTAACTAAATTGGTGCATGTCGACAAGGCCTAAGAATGCCTTATTTCAATTTAGCTTGATTCAGATTTTATAGGGCTAATCTAAATCACAATAAGCCATTCTTAAATTGAAATACAAGTGCCTCCACACAAAGTGGTACTGGTTTAACTAAATCAGTCTCATCCCCCACCTTTTGTAGTTAAACTGGTACAGGTTTGCATGTAGACATGGCCTAACTTGTTTTCACACTAAAATAACCCTACTCTATTCCCTGTCATTCTCCCAATACGTCAGTCTTCCCTTCTCTCTCTCACTTTCACACGCTCTGTACCATCCTCTGCTCCCTTTGTCCTTCTTTTATCTTTTCCTGCTCTGAGGCTACAGAGTAGCTCCTCCCAAAATGAATCATCTTCACCTCCACTGGATTCCGTCACTTGGAAAACCTGCGCTTTCCACACAAGCTTCAGCATTAAGGAAGAGCTAGTGTTTCAAAATGAAAAATCAGCATAAGTCAGCCACTAGCACAAAGGGAGTCTTGTTACACCATAGGGCCACATTTAGCTCTGATGCACCTGGTACAACTGCAGCACATGCAGCATGGTTGGATGGGATGTAAACCACAACAGCTTTTGACTCTATATGTTTCTTGCAGCCTCAGGAATGCATCTCCCCCCAAGACATGTAACAATGGTTTCGATTCTGCTCCTTATTATGAATGATTGTTTGTAAAGACGGAGATGACGGGGTCACTGTGTGAATGTAAAGAAGTTAGTGCATCCTTAAACTAGAGCGTGTTGCTTATACGAAGGAAAGGGCTGCTCGTTTTTTGTCTTACTAGCTATTCTGATACAGCCATGACCCTGTTTGTGTTCAGAGCTCACTGTAGTTTCAGATCTTCATTGTGGATAGAAGTGAGAGGTTTTATTTTAACACCGCCACTTTGAGTACATCTACACAGCAGCCGGGAGGTGTGATCCTAACCTGGCTAGATGTACACAAGCTAGTTCTACTTGAGCTAGTGCCTAGCAATAGAAGTGTAGCCCTGGTCATATGAGCAGTGGGAGTGGCTAGCTGCCCGGAGGACAAGTCCATCTGAGAGCCTAGGCAAGCAACCGGGAGGTTAGCCTGAGCTGCCACTTCTATTTTAGGCACTGGCTGAAACGGAGCTAGCAGAGGTGGGCAAACTACAGCCCATGGGCCACATCTGGCCCACAGGACCCTCCTGCCTGGCCACTGAGCTCCTGCCCCAGGAGGCTTGCCCCTGCCCCCTCTCCCGCTGTTCCCTCTCCCCTGCAGCCTCAGCTTGCTCCACCGCCGGCACAATGCTCTGGGCAGTGGGGCTGTGAGCACCTGGGGCAGCGCAGCTGCAGAGCTGGGGCCTGACCTGGTGCGCTGTGCTGCACGGTGGTATGGCTGGCTCCAGCCAGGCGGTGCGGCTGCCTGTCCTGGCACTCTGGGCGGCGCAGCTGTAGTGCTGACAGCCATCAGTGCTCCAGGCAGCGCGGTAAGGGGTTGGTGGCAGAGGAAGTTGGATAAAGGGCAGGAGAGTTTGGGGTGGTGAGCAGGGGGCAGGGATGTGCATAACGGTCGGGGCGGGGAGCAGGGGGTTTGAATGGGGTGGCCGGGGGCAGTCAAGGGTGAGGATTCCGAGGGCAGTCAGGGGACAGGAAGAAGGGGTAGTTGGATGGTGCAGGGATCCTGGGGTGGGGGTGTCAGGGAGTGAGAAGTAGGAGGGGTTGGATAGGGGGGTGGGGTTTGGTCACATCTGGGTGTTTGGGGAGGCACAGCCTCCACTAACCGACTCTCCATACAATTTTGGAAACCCAATGCGGCCCTTGGGCCAAAAAGTTTGCCCATCCCTGAGTTAGCACATCTACATCTGCTCTAGCTGGGAATCACACCTCCCAGCTGATGTGTAGACACACCCTGCGCGTTGTACCATGGCCTAGTGGGTATGACACAAGACAGTGTCAAGAGAGCTAGGTTCTATTTCTATCTCTGCCACTGACTTGTGGTGTGACCTGCTTCTCTCCATGCCTCTGGTTCCGCACCCATCCATGTCTATTTTGATTATAAGCTCTTTGAGGTAGAGACCATGACTTATGATGTATTTGTACAATGCCTAGCACAGTGGGGCCCTGATCTCAGTTGGGCACAACTATGCTACAAATACTTAATAACGATAACTCATGACTGCTCGTAAAGGGCCACCAGCTCCCTGGATGAAGGGGTTAGAGATGCGTGTTAGAAAGTGCATTACAGGGCTGATATTTCTTTCCTCGTGGCTATAACCCCTTTTGCATGGTTTGCCCCCTTGCAGAAGCTTGTGTCCAAGCCAATTACATGGAATAGGAAGCTGGATATTCACATGTGGGATACTGGTCCATGAAAGCATGTTCTGGAGTGTATAAACCTTAGTTTTCTTTAATTTAAATGGCATTGGGTTTAACAGGATCTAAACCAGCTCTGCTGCTCACACTCACTGCAGAGAGCGAGGGGACCTTTCACCCTGTTAAGCTACAAAGGGCTGGTTCCTCAAATCTTTATTGATAAGGGGTCTTCAAATGCATTTTAAGAGGAGGCGTGGAGAGTGTGAGTGAGTGAGAAAACAAGGCCCGTTCTCTTGGGTCACAAGTCACACCCATGAATGTGTCAGGGCCCCAAGGAATTTAGAGCCATCTGCAATGGAAGTTGAGATGCTTCCTGATGTCATCTCCTGTTTATCTCATGATTGGTATATTTTCACAATACGTGGCTTGCAGCCTTCTGATGAATTTGGGGGAATGTATCTGTCCAATACAGAAATTTTGTGTGAGATTACGAACTTTCTGTATGCACCTTTACCAAGCTCCAAACTCCATTTTGAAGGTGCAACCTCTTGCCTTCTCTGTTGTCTGCCTGCCTTTAGATTGAGCTGAAATTCCAATGGCTGGTGGCAAAAGACTAACGAAACAGGGTTGTTGATATTAAGTGCTCCCCCATCCAAGTGGTATAGCTCTACACAATAACCTGGCTCCCAACAAGGAGAACTGGCTCAGCAAGGGGAAGGTCACCTTGGCAATGAAGTCAGCTGGCAGGGAGCAGGATGTTACCTGACCAAGGAGGACAAAAATCATGTTCAAGAAGGCAGGAGATACTCTTCTGGAGGTCATTTTTCTCCAACCTCAAGAGGAGAGAGATGCACCCCAACACATAGGGGCCTGCATTATGCAGGGGGCGCTACCTAGTATGAGCAGGGGGCCCCCAAGGGAAGGGTGAGCTAGTGAAAGGCGTTGTGGTTAGCATGTTTGTTGTGTTCTATGTGACCTGTGCTCTCTTGTGCTTTACCCGTTAACGCAAAGAGAAAATGATGTGTTAGACTCTGCCCAAGTGTCTGTACGTGTTCTATGCTTCACAACTACTATGTGCTTCCTGAGAGAGTTAAACCAACCCTGAAGGCTCACACCTTGGAGGGGAACTCTGGGAGAGGGTGAGCATAAGTGGCAGGGGGTCTGAAGGGTCAATACTGAGCCCAAGAGCTGGGCAGCTGGACAGCGGGTATCAGCTCTCAGGAGGCGCTGCTTCACAGAGGGTTTATGCCCTCAGAGTGTGCCAAGGGACTCCAAAGATGGCTCAGTGGCTTGACTCTTTTCAGGCTCCAAGGTTTAACACACCTGGGCATCCAGAAGCTTGCTTTCACCTTATAGCAAGCTGTGGGGTGGCTGGCAGGGGGAGTCCCACTGGTTCTGGGACAGGTATAACAAAGTATAGTGCAGAATAATTGCCAGTTATCAGGGGGTGGGGGGAACAACTTTCCAAACTGACAAAAGAGCAAGCTTGCCCTCCCATGACCAAGACTGGACCACGTTGTCAGGGTCCGAGACCTGTGATCCTCTTATTTGCTTGGGGGACCTCTGGGGATGCGCTATAGGGTGGAGCAAGCTAGAATTGCAACCTTAAAAGGTCAAGGTAACTATAGAAGACATTACGTTCCTGCCAGGCCACCACATGACTAAGAAAGGCTGATGCTCCTGCTTTGCCTAGAGGAGACCAATTGCTCCCCAGGCAGTCCCAGCCTGACCAGTTGAGTGCCTGGAGGAAGCCCAACGGCCAGCATGCGGTGCTGACTAGAGACCACATCACCTGGTCCCTGACACTGCAGCCCTGAATCTGATGTTCCAAAGACCACACAAATTGAAGAGCAAATCTCTCTTTAGTAAGTAACCTGTTCCTGCTTTTCCTGGCTTGTGATTGGTTGAGGAGGGATGCCTGCCCCCAGCTGCAGCATTTTTCTCTAACCCATTGTAAGAGGTGAATGAATGTGGGAGTGTGTAGGTAATAGCATGTGTGTATAGACTTATATTAAGTAGGTGCCATTCATAATTTCCCAACTCAGATTCTAACCTAATCCTACCTTAAATCACTTTGTCAACCTGGGTTGTAAAAGTGTGTGAGCATAAACCATTCTGCCATAAAGTTGCTGACCAGTTACTGCTGTATCAAAGGGAAGGGATATTAGCCATAGGGGGAGCCTGCGGTATAAGCCACTTACTAAACAGTCATTTTGAAGAAGTCCAGATACTGTTTCAAAGTCCAGATACTGAGAAGTTGGAAATGCCTGGTTAAAATGCTGGGATTAGTATGTGTAAGAACTAGCCCGTGTGTTATGTTTTGATTATTGGCTCTGTTCATTTGATGATTTGATCAACTGGTGGTTCCTTTCCCTACAATTGTTAATTCATTGATTTACTAAGAGAATTCCACCTGTAGCCTTGATCTGATAACTGTATTGTCTATATTGGGGTGGGCAAACTACAGTCCACAGGCTGGATCCAGCCCATCGGGGCTTTGGATCCAGCCTGTGGGACTGCCACTCCCGTGGCGCCGCGGGCCCTGCGCCACTCATGGAAGTGGCCAGCACCATGTCCCTGTGGCCCCTGGGAGAGGGAGGGCAGAGGGCTCCACGTGCTGGCCTCGCCTGCAGGCACCTCCCCCCTGCAGCTTCCATTGTCCAGGAACGGGGAACCGCAGCCAATGGGAGCTTTAGGGGAGGTACCTGCAGGCGAGGACAGTGCAAGGAGCCCTCTGGCCCCACTCGGGGCTGCAGGGACATGGTGCTGACCCCTTCCGGAAGCAGCACGGGGCCAGGGCTGGCAGGTAGCCTGCTTTAGCCCCGCTGCGCACCGCTGCCACCCCGGAGCTGCTCAAGGTAAGCGGCGCTTCACCAGAGCCTGCACCCCTCCTATATCCCAATCCCCTGCCTTGATCTTCCTGCAGCACTGTTCCTGCACCTCAACCCCCTGCCCTGAGACCCCTGCCACATCCTGCACCCCTCCTGCACCCAGGGCCAGCTCCAGGCACCAGCGAAGGAAGCAGGTGCCTGGGGCAGCCAATAGAAAGGGGCAGCAGTCCATCCATTGTTGGGGCAGCACGTCCGGGTCTGTGGCAGCAATTCGGCGGCGGGTCCTTCAGTCCTTTGCTTCCTCTTTGGCGGCCGCTCAATCGGGTTTTACTTTGTCTTTATTTTTTCTTTTTTCTTTGCCGCCACTTGGGGCAGCAAAAAAGCTGGAGCCAGCCTTGCCTGCACCCCAACTCCCTGCCCTGAGTCCCCTCCCACACTCCTCCCTGCATCCCTGCCCTGAGCCCCCTCCACACTCCACACTCGCACCCTCTGCCCTGAGCCCCTTTATACACCCTGCACCCCTCCTCCATCCCAACCGCTTGCCCTGAGCCCCTTCCTGTACACCGCACCTCCTCCCACACCCCACACTCCCTCCCGCACCCCAACCCCCCCCAGCCCAGCCTGACATTTATGGCCCTGTATGCAATTTCCCCACCCAGATGCAGCCTTCAGGCCAAAAAGTTTGCCACCCCAGTCTATATCGTATCATTTAATAAGGTAGTGTCAGTAATCAGGTATTTAGTGAGAATTGTAACTAATTTTAAGATTGCTTGTTTTTTAGCTTTGTACAAAAGCATACAGAGCTGGTTTTCTTTTCAAATCTTCAACTTGGATCAAGGGCAAAGGTAATTCCGTGGAGCGTTTCAGAGCCACTTGGATCTGTCTCCAAACTTATACTCATGTCTTTCACACCGCCCTTTCTATATGGATGCAGATGAAACTTTTGCATGCAGATAATAAAGTTAAATGTGTCCCAACTGACTGGATCGATTTTCTCATTTGCTATCTCATGCCATTGTCTGCTGATTTTTGCAGTTCTAGGAGGTTCTGGTAGCTGCTCTTTTGCTGCTGGTACTCTCATGGTATTTGGATGTGACATAAAAACCAAGTTCCTGGTCACTTGTGCACATTACAGGACTCTTTTCCCTCAGCCTGTTCTGGGCAATTTCCATTTAGATCCTGCCTTCCTACATTTGCCCTGCAGCTTACCAAAGAAGTGGTAGTCTTCTTTACTTTCTGTCTTAAATTCTTGGATAAAATTGCTGTGCAATTAAACAATTGCCATATTTATATCCCAGAGATGGCTGCAGTTCTGTGGTGGACAAAGTGATCCAGATAGATAGCTAGGGCCAGCCACGTCCTACCCCTATGTGGCAATATAAGAAAGGTAAAAGGTGTAAGAAGGTCTTTCCCAGTTGCATGCTTGTACAAGGAGAAACTACAAACTTAATCCTTGTGGTTCAGCACAAAAAATCTGCTATCTACTACCTCCAGCAGAGTTAGACATCGCCACAGGGTCATTGTTCCCCAAGAATCTCTTAAGCCAACCAACAAGGGAGGGCAGAGGGGTAAAGGTGTCTCCTGATTCTGATACGTACATTCTGGTTCAAAGAATGTCATGAGCTCTCAAGTGAAAGCTGGTGTCACACTGGTCAGCAATAGCATTATGAAAGGTATGTACAGGTTCTATGGAAGGGGTTATGAAGCCATACCAGAAAATTACATTAAGCATAAGGTAAAAGCAGGTCAGCAAAATGAGACATGCCTTAGACCAGTTCCTCCTGACAGGAGGCAGGAAATCTCTCTCTCGGTTGGGATGTAAATTAAGCATCATAAGCTAAGACAATGGATGGCTATTTATATACAGAGTCAAATGTCACTGAAGAGATGTGTAATCAACGGGAAAGGAGCACATAGGAAATAACAAGTCATGAGGCGTTATCCTATCTGTGAGTAAAGTCAATTAACTTTGGGGGTATTTCTAGAAGCCAAGAAAGCCCCCCTAGCATCCTGCATGCAGGACGCAAACAGATAGCACATTTGCATTCATCAAAGCAGGGTCTTAGCCAGCCGTGGTTGAAAATGCTGAAGAAGACTTAATCTCACTCAAACTTCTGAAGACATGAGCTTAATGTTGTTAGTTAAGTTTATTCTCTAGAAAGCATGTTGTTATTGTGATATTATCTGATAAAATATGACCATGTAGATCACTGTTACTACCACTGTTATATAATTGCAACAAATCTTGTACAAAGTATGCCAGGTAAGGTGTCTATGGAAAGGCTGTGATTTGCTGAATATGATTATGCTATTTGTATGTATCATTTTTGTATCTGAAGTTATGAGTATTGGCTCCATACTTACATCTGTTAGTCTATAAGGTGCCACAGGACTCTTTGCGGCTCTGTACCAATATATCAAATATGTTTGCTCCTGTGGTAACACCCACAAGGTATTTAGCCTGCACATCTTGAAGGGATTATTCAAGTTAAATGGCTCATCAAGGAACACTTAACTCACAATGCACCATGGGAGACGCCTATCTACACTTAATGGACTTTCCTGTGATGGCCTCTTCTATGACTAAGCGAAATCATGCATGGACATGTGACTTGCCCATGTGACTCCAAACACCATCTTATTTTCTGTAATTTTCCACAGTGAGAACAATGGGTTTCCCTTCACTTTGCAGAAGCTATAAAAGGCCCTGGAAACATCTCCATTTTGCCTCTTTCCTGCTCAAACCTCTGGACTATGAACTGATACTCAGAGGAGCATTCTAACCAAGAGACTGAGCAACCAAAGTCTTAACAAACCAGTGGTTTATTCTATCACTGCTACAAGCCTGATCCAAACACTTCTGCAATTATTGTATGTATTTGATTCCTTTACCCAATTTCAACTCTCACCTTTCTTTCTTTCTGTTTATAAATAAACCTTTAGATTTTAGATACCAAAGGATTGGCAACAGCATGATTATTGGGTAAGATCTGAGTTGTATATTGACCTGGGTATGTGGCTCAGGGCCACTCAGAGGATTCAGGGGGGCTGGGGCCTTCGGCAGCAGATCCCAGGGTGGAAGGAACCCCAGCTGCAGGTCTTTGGGGCATTTCGGAGACGGGTCCCGGGGCAGAAGCCCCCCCCCACCGCGGGTCTTTGGGGCACTTCAGCGGTGGGTCCCAGGGTGGAAGGTCTTTGGGGCACTTCGGCAGCGGGTCCTGGAGTGGAAGGACCCCCCGCCGCCGAATTGCCACTGAAGACCTGGAGCGGAGGCTCCGGGAGCCCAGGCCCTGTGAGAGTTTTCCAGGGCCCCCGGAGCGAGTGAAGAACCCCACTCCAGGGGCCCTGAAAAACTCTCGTGGGGGCACCTGCAGGGCCTGGGGCAAATTGCCCCACCTGCCCCCATGTCCCCCCCCGGCTGGTGCTTTGGGATCAGAAGAACCCTTTTGTTTGATGAAATTGGTTTTAAATAACCACTCATCATTAAGTCTAGTGTCTGGTGCTGAATCCAGGACTGGACTGGCTAAGGAGACTGCTTTTCTCATTTCTGGTTAGCCAGTGTGGTGAAACAGAAGTTTACTTTTCTTGCTGGTTTGATATATCTTATGGAAGAATAACCACCAGCTTTTGGAGTGTGTCTGCTCTATTTCTCAGCAGTTTGACCTGAATTTGGTATTCTCAGTTGTGACCCATGGAGGCCCAGTGACAGTTATGATTTTGTTTTATATGTAACCATTTGTTCCAATATTCTTATTCACTATCTCCTGAATCTTTAGTCCAGAAGTGGCCACACTCACTGACCTTCTGAGCCGCTGGGACATTCTGTAACTCATGGGAACACCCTACACCCCAGGTTCATCCTTATAATATGATTGTTTGGTATTTAGTGTAAAGTTTGTCATGTCGGGTGTCTTCGGAAGGTTCATGATGTACTGAGCATTGTTGTTATGGTAATGTTATAGAAATTGTTGTTATAGTAATGTTATAAGTTGTAATTTCATGTATATAGTTACCAGGCTGAAAATGTGTCCTCATAGCTTAAAGCAAGCCCAGGCAAAACTCTCCAAGAGCAGAGGGGCAGTTCACACCTCATCAGGGCATGTAGGGGATAAACCCAGCCCAGCGTTACAGGAACAAAGGACACTGGCCTCGGCATCAACAAAGGATCTGTTGGACTCTCAAGTGAGTCACTCCCCTTCCTTTGGTCAGTTTGGAACTGCGATGAGGTAATGCTCACCTGACTCTGAAGGGGGGGGGCAGCAAAGCCAAGAGGGATGAAAGAACATGATAAAAGAGAGAGACGTTTGCCATGCTCTTCCTCCCTCTTCCATCTAAATCTACAGACACCAAACCGACTGAAGCACTGATCAAAGGGGAGATCCTGGCTGAAGAGCAACCAGCCAGCCTGTGGTGAGAAGCATCTAAGTTTGTAAGGGCATTGAAAGTGTTAAGATCAGCTTAGAATGTGTTTTGCTTTTATTTCATTTGACCAAACCTGACTTGTTATGCTTGGTCTTATAATCACTTAAAATTTATCTTTGTAGTTAATAAATCTGTTTGTTTATTCTACCTGAAGCAGTCCGTTTTGTTTGAAGCACGTCAGACACTCTTCTGGGAATAACAAGCCTGGTACATATCAATTTCTTTGTTAAATTGATGCACTTATATAAGTCAACAGCATCCAGTGGACATAACTGGACACCACAAGACGGAGATTCCTAGGGTTGTGTCTGGGACTGGAGATATTGGCATGTCAGAGTCTGTGTATAAACAGCCCAAGAGTGGGGTTTCTCACAGCAGAGCAGGGTAAGGATGTCTCCCAGAGTCAAGGACTGGAGTGACCTAGCAGATCACCAGTCCAGATACCAGCAGAGGAACATCACAGCCACATACAATGATCTTCCGAAGTTTGAGAATCATAGCATCATAGAATCATAGAAGATTAGGATTGGAAGAGCCCTCAGGAGGTCATCTAGTTCTACCCCCTGCTCAAAGCAGGACCAACACTAATTAAATCATCCCAGCCAGGGCTGTGTCAAGCTGAGCCTTAAAAACCTCACAATGGAGATTCCACCACCTCCCTTGGTAACCCATTCCAGTTCTTCACCATCCTTCTAGTGAAACAGTGTTTCCTAGTATCCAACTTAGACCTCTCCCACTGCAACTTGAGACCATTGCTCCTTGTTCTGTCATCTGTCACCACTGAGAACAGCCGAGCTCCATCTTCTTTGGAACCCCACTTCAGGTAGTTGAAGGCTGCTATCAAATCCCTCCTCACTCTTCTTTTCTGCAGACTAAACAAGCCCAGTTCCCTCAGCCTTTTCTTGTAAATCATGTGCCCCAGCCCTCTAATCATTTTTGTTTCCCGTCCCTGGACTCTCCTATTTGTCCACATTTTTTCTGTAGTGGGAAGCCCAAACTGGACATAAAACTCCAGATTTGGCCTGACCAGTGCTGAATAGAGGAGAACAATCACTTCCCTCGATGTGCTGGAAATGCTCCTACTAATGCAGCTCAATATTCCATTAGCCTTCTTGGCAACAAGAGCACTCTGCTGACTCATATTCAGCTTCTCATCCACTTTAATCCCAATGTCCTTTTCTGTAGAACTGCTGCTTAGCCAGTCAGTCACCAGCCTGTAACAGTGCATGGGATTCTTCTGACCTAAGTGCAGGACTCTGCACTTGTCCTTGTTGAACCTCATCAGATTTCTTTTGGCCCAATCCTCTAATTTGTCTAGGTCCCTTTGTATCCTATCCCTACCCTCCAGTGTATCTACTACTCTCCCAGTTTAGTATCATCTGCAAACTTGCTGAGGGTGCAGTCCATGCCATCCTCCAGATCATTAATGAAGATATTGAACAAAACCGGCAAAGAAAAGTGCAGAGTCCTGCACTTAGACGGAAGAATCCCATACCCTGCTACAGGCTGGGGACTGACTGGCTAAGCAGCAGTTCTGCAGACTCTGTCAGGCTAAGGGCAGGTGGTGGTTGGAGGTGCCTCACAACCCTGGGTACTGTCACAGGCATGGCTGCAATCCTGGCTCCATCCTCTTCAGCGTGAGTAGGTGGGAGCACACACAGCTGCCTTTAAGAGACCATTACAATTCCTTTTCCAAATTTAGTGTAACTCTATTAACTTCCCTGGAGTCACGGAAGTGTGAAAGGAGAACTGGGACCTTGCTCTAAGACAGATAAGGGTTATCCTTCTGAGTGATTAGTGCTCAAGCAGTGCAGAGGGGCAGCCTGCAGTGTGTATATAAAACAGGAAAATACTTGTCACTCACTTTCCCCATTTATTAAAGCACAGTTCTAACTTAAACAATGTCTGTGTAAAATGGCATTCTGGGGTCCCCTATTTACCATCTCCCCCTGATCCCAGAGCAAATGTGCTCAGCCTACAAGCAATGGTGTTTTCTCTACCTGCCAGCCCTGAAAACAAAGCCTGGGATCTGAGTCACACACTGGTGTCTTTCTTTCTCACGCAGCACCGGCAATGATGGTTCTGCAGGATAAATGATACCTTCAGTGACACCTTTGCAGTTCCCTGGCCTTTCATAGCGTTTGCACATGAGAAACTGAGAGGAACCTCTGCTCATGCCAATGGAACAGAATGTGGAGCTGGATACCAGGCTTATCACAGAGCCTAGAGGGAAAGAAAACAGCTCCTTATATTCAGGGTGCAGCTGAAAGTGGTATAGGCCCAGTTAGCGTGGATGAACCAGTTTTGTTGAAAGAACAGATACCAACTCCCTCACCTGGAGCTAGGCTGGGTCTGCAGGGCTCCCAACTGGGATAGACAGGGGAAAAATATCTTACTTTGCTCACTGCCGTGATCAGCTCTGACTCTGATACACAAGGGAGCGGATATGAGGGAGTGAGAAGGCGCTGGTTTTACACACTCATGTTTTTGAAAGGCGCCAAACTGTAGTGCAAAAAATACACTGCTTACCTCTATTAAACTGCTATAGACCCAGAGGTATGTGCCACGCTGCACAATGACTGTTGACAAGGAGGATATGCAGTAGATAGAATACAGCATCTGCAATGTTATTTCCTCCTCTCTCTTAGTGTCAGGTGCTTCCATTATCCCCCATGGAAACCTTGACCTCCTCACTGACATGATGTGCTTCAGCAAATGCCTCGAACAAGACGTGCACAGTCAGCAGGTAGATGGGTGAGTCCTTGAACTGTCAGTCACAGGAAGATGACAGGAGATCCCCGAAGAAGCTCCTGTGAAATATAAAGACAATTGGGAAAGCACTGCTCCAGTTAGAAGAAACAAACATGCAGCGCTTCCACTGCAACCAAGAGCTAATGCTCAAATTACATGCATCCTCCAGTGGGTAACTCCAGGATAAAGTCAGAATCAGGCCCCTCTCCTCTCCTGAAATCTTCCACAACAGCTTGGGCAAACTTGCTGTCATGGTCCCTACATGTGGATGGCTGGGGGCCGGAGGCAGGCTGTTTCCAGTGGAGCTCCTTAGCTTCTGGAATTCATTCCCCCACTGGTCTGACAGGGCTTTGATCTCGTGTCTCTCAAGGCACAAAGGAAGGTCTCTCTTTATTGAGTTTGTGCCTGAATGGGTGACTGTGCTGTATGATAGGTGTTTACATGTCTATTTTCAACAGGCGTCCACTTTGTGGCCAGAGGTTCTTCTGAGCAGTCAGTTTTGAGGCTTCAGTAAACTGGGATTTTCAAGCTGTCTTGGATGGGTTCCCAAGCAAATCCCATTGCACCAGTCTTCAGTAGGGGTCTTCACCAGCGCAGCTTCCTTGGTGGATTAAGTCCCGTGGTAGACAAGGCTGAGGATAGGAGTAAACAAGTAGGGTGCATGTGAGCTGTATTACTGAATGAATGAAGACAGTGGCTTGTGCATCCATCTCTCTTCCATCCATAGAAATACCATGTACATATTGAAAGAGAGGAATCTGTGTGGGCTTCCTTTGGATGTGTACAGGAGAGACACTACAGTAGAGTCTTACCCCAAGCTTTGGGAGGGAATCATGGAAGAACCCTTCCAGCTACAAAGGATAATGCTGCGTTTGCAGAAATAAGACTTTCTGTTTAAACCCAGAGCAGGAGAGGATCTACCAGTCACTAAAAGTCAACAGATTGCTTCTCGCCAGGCATGATGATATGGAGAGGTCATTTGAACCATGTCCAGTTTGCCTGTGTCATACAAGAAATTAACAGACCTAAGGATTGCAATTAAGCAAGACCCTCCAGTTATTTACATTGCAGGAAACTTTTATTGTTGGTTGGGAAAAGGATGAATGATTGAGTGTGCAACAAATGACAGAGCTCTGGCCACTCCAGGAGGAAATAACAGTTACGGACAATCTAATTTTGAACAGTGAAAGACTTGTGGTACCACAACTATTGGGATTGGAAATGTCAAAGGTCACTCATTTGGGACACATGGGAGAGAGGTGTGAGTGCCATGGCAGGAATTTGCTGTTTGGGTCCTGAATCTGAATATGCAAATTGAAGGAAAGATTAGAAAAATGTCCAATTTGCTTACAGCATCACACATCAAAGTCTAAGGAGCCCGTGATCTCTGCTAACACGCCATCTCACCCATGGCAAAAGGTGACAACAAGTCTCTTCACACTGAGTAATGAAAGCTAGGTGCTTATAGTCATTATTTGGAGCTGGAGGGCCTGAAAAAGAACACACACATTTCCAAAGTGATGGTGGAACACAGGTTATTTTGGCCCACTTGCAATACCTGAGGTGCTGGTCTCAGACAAGGGTCTAGCAGGATTCACAAGAATTCCAGCAGTTGTCTATAGCTTGTTCTAGCTGGACAGAAATGGGGAAACAATTTCACAAAGAAAAAAAATCAAAATTGCAAAGTTGTTTCTCTTCACCAAGTTCAGAAAAAGATTTTTCATGTTTTGCCAAAATTTCCACACTATTCTTTGCCAAAATCATTTTTGAAAATTTCAGTTACCAAACCCTTGTTTTCACCAGGATTTTGATATCACTTTTTGTCAAAAAAAAAAAAAAAAGAACTGCTGAAAATTCTTCAGAAAAAGTGGAAAGTGTTGAAAAGGGCAGCAATTTTTCATTAAAATTTTCATTTTTGAAAAGCAATGGTATTTTTGGATGAAAATACTTTCAGGCAAAATAGTGAGAATGGCTTTACTAGCTACGGTTTTCCTCATAGTACATCTACCAGTGCTAGTGCCCTGCTATCCAGTCAAGTGAGCAAACAGAGAACATAGCACAGAGTGGAAATCACCTGCTAGTAAAAACCAAGCCGAGTAAAGGGGAGCCACACCTGGCTATGCTGGATTCCAGAAATTCCCCACTGTTGAGATGGGATCCCCTGCTCAACTAGGGTGACCAGACAGCAAGGCTGAAAAACTGGGACAGGTGGGGGGTCATATGAGCCTTTATAAGAAAAAGACCCAAAAATCAGGACTGTCCCTATAAAATCGGGACTTCTGGTCACCCTATGCTCAACTACTAATCAGTCTTTGTTTCCATTTGATTTCGGATGCCACAACTCTCCAGCAATGGCCAAAAGTCACCAGTCTTGCTACAGATCAGGAAAAGCTTAAGGATCAACAGATCCATCAGCCCAGAGCTTACAACCGAAACGTTAAGCTTTACTACTTCTCCAGAATGTTCATATCAGTGGCAGCCTGGTATTGTCACACTTAACAGCCCCCTCTCCTCCCCAGCACACACACACACACACACAGAGCAAATGCACAATAGAGAATCGGGAAAGTACAACTGAAGGTACTTCCTTAAATGCCAAGAAATCAATCTAGATGGCTTTGATTATGACTCAAAGAGGTCTTTTCTCAGACCACAAGACAGTTTGATTCACGCGAAGGGCACCTGCCATTACCCCTAAAGCCTTGTTGACAGAACACAAAGAGAAACTGAAAGAAATAGGCAATCATTACATTACCCCTGCTGAGAGCTAATCTCACCTGACAGATTGAGTGTGTTGCTGCAAAATGACTATGTTCTATAGTCTGAAGTTCAATAGCAATGTTCTGGAATATTTGATTGGCACTAAATAGTGATTTATATTGGTGGTGGGGGAGTTAAACTATATATTGAGTATTTTGTAAATTTCAAGCCTGTTTATAGTAAACTTGGTGAGTTTCCTTGTTCTTCTCTAAGAAGGGGAGTAATATTGTCACCAGATGGCACTAGAACAAGTTCTATTTAAGGCCCCAGCTGAAAAAAGAACTTAAACGTATGCTTAACTTTAAACATAATCTTACGTGCTTTGTTAAATAAATATACAGGCAGTTAGATCCTTGAGGAAGACCGTGTTGTTTACTAATGGTGTAGTTCCTTTTGGAAGCTGAACACACACAAGTAAAGTTAGTTTAACTGCTTGAGTCTTTGTAACTGGGTCCATTTCTTAGCTGCAGAGCTGTAGCCTGAAGGATATCATCATTGGCGATCCCTTGATTCAAGGATGATCTTTACCACAGATTTACATATGGTTCCTGAGATGACTCAGGAGTCCGATCCTGGAAACACATATATGCCCGCAGTAGCCACAGGCATTTCCTGGCAGGTCAGCTGCCTGCTGGGAGAAAGTTCTTTCTTTTTCTTTCCTTCTCTCTCTCTTTTCAGCTTTGAGGGCAAAGCACTTCTCCTTGAAGCGGGCCACTGACTGATGGAGGATATGGTGCCACTGGGGTAAGTTGGTGGCTTGTGATGTCCACATCAGGTTTTGGGGTTTTTTTTGAGATATGCTTTCAGTGTGTCTTTGTAGCATTTCCTCTACCACGGATCTCTGACCGTGGGTAACCGAAAATCAGAAGACTTGTTTTGGGAGGTGAGAGTCTGGCATCTGAACACAATGTCCAGCCCAGTGGAGTTGGTGGATGAGGATCACTGCTTCAATGCTGGTGACATTGGTTTCAATGAGGATGCTGGCATTATTGCATGATCTTCTCACTTGACGCAAAGGATCTTCTGGAGGCATAATTGGTGGTACCTCTTCAGACTCTTGAGGAGCTGCCGATAGGTCACCCAGGTTTCACATCCATAGAGGAATGCAGGAATAACAATGTCTTATAGACCCGAGTCTTGGTGTCCTGCTGTAGGTCATGGTCTGTGAAAATGGGTCGGAGCAATTTCCCAAAGGAAGCACTTGCGCACTCAATTCTGTGCTGGATCTCTCTGTCGATTTTTGTGTTTTGAGAAAGTTGGCTATTGAGGTAGCAGAAGTGCTCGACTGTGTCCAAAGTCTGTCCCTCGATGGTGATTTGTGATGGGTCATGTGCAAGGTCTGAAGCAGGCTGATGGAGCACTTTAGTCTTCTCAATATTGAGTGAGAGTTCTAGGTTTCGGCAAGCTTGTGCAAAAAATAATCCAGTGTGGACTGAAGGTCATTCTCAGTGTGCGCATGGATGACATAATCATCAGCATACTGAAGATCAGTAATGGACGCCCTGAGGACTTTAGACTTCGAGTGGAGGGGTCAAAGATTAAAAAGCCGCCCATCCATTCTGTGTTGAATGTCAACTCCATTGTGGAGGCGCTCTTTAATGAGGACCAAACTGACTGCTAAATAGATGGAGAATAGGATTGGGGCAATAACACATCTTTGCTTAACCCCAGTTTTGATGATGAAAGGGTCTGTCTCCAGGCCATTACTGAGAACGGTAGCAGTCATCTGATCATGGAGATGCCTTAGGACCTTAATCAACTTTGGAGGGCAGCCAAATCTAGCCAGCAGTTTCCACAGGGCTTCACAATTGACAGAGTCAAAGGCTTTTGTCAAATACATGGAGGCCATGTACAGGTCCTGATTTTGCTCCTGTGACTTTTCCTGGATTTGACAGGCAACAAAGATCATGTTGGTTGTCCTGCGGGATGGTCTACAACCACACTGAGATTCTGGCAATATTTCCTCAGCAAGAGGAAGTAATCAGTTTACGAGGATATGGGCAAGAATTTTTCCTGCTGTAGATAGCAAGGTAATGCCTCAATAATTTCCACACTCTGATTTATTTCCTTTCTTAAAGGATATACCCACACAAGCAAAAGCAACACTCATCACATTGTGGCAAACAGAACAGTTCCCACTGAAGTTAGGATTGGGTCCATAGGCTCTACGTTTAATATTCTGGGCCTGGATGACAAGCACACAAGACTTTAACGATCAGGGAAGTGTGAATTCCAAATATACAGGCCACAAGTCAGGAGGAGCAGAGTCCAGAATCGTCACTTACACCTTTTTCTGATCTCTCAGGGTGAAATCCTGGCCTCACTGAACGCAATGGCAAAACTCTTAATGACTTCAATTTCACTGCAATGGCATTTCACTGCACTGTATGCACACAAATTCAGGCCAGGTTGACACTAAAAAGTCAGGTCGACCCAGCTAGGTCGCTCAGGGATGTGAAAGATTCATACCCCTGAGTGACACAGTTAAACTGACCTACCCCTAGGTGTAGACAGCAGTAGGTTGATGGAAGAATTCTTCTATTGACTCAGCTACCACCTCTTGAGGAGGTGCATTCACCACAGCAATATGAGAACCCCTCTCATCACTGTACTGAGAGCCTATGCTGAAGCGCTACAGCAGTGCAGCGTTCCTAGTGAAGATGTAACCTTAGAATCACTTAGGAGCCATTAGTGGCCTATAAGTCCAGTCTCCTCACACACCTCCTCTGAATTGGAAGAAGACTGACAAATGAAATCCCCCAACTATGTGTTGCACTTGATCTTTGCCTGTCATCCATCTGACTTTTCCACAGGTGTTTTCTACAGTCACAAGGCATGTGGCTTCAATAGAGCATTCGCATTTGGGGGCCGAGCCAGTCTCTGCCCTCCAAATATGCTCCATCTCTAGTTTTATACAGATGATATCTTCAGGAAAGGTGATGCGGCGCAGTCCATCAGTTCAGAGCCAGCCATTGTGATCTGCAGGTAACCTGCACTATAAGCAAGCTGTCACCTTGCAGGGATGTGGCACTTCTGCAGAGATTTCCATCTCACAATCTCCAAAAGCTGCACAAACCTGAATGAGTTAACCCCGCTGCAATCTATGGGAGCATCATTATCCCCATGTCACAGACGCATGAAGGCACACGGAGATTTAAATCCAAATTGCTTCCCTTGCAGAGTGTCTGTGCATGTTGCAGCCTTGTTTATTGGTTTCAGAACTGCTGAATACTCAGATGCATAAATCAGTATCCACATGGGAAGAGAGTTTACAATATCCCACAAGGGAGTCCTCTCCTCATGCCACTAACATGGCCAGTGAGGGGCGATTTTTTACAGATGTCCTCTAATTCTGTACCTACATCAACCTGTGTTTGCACATGCGTATGGCATCTGGCCATACAAATCTAGTAATTAAACATCCAACTACCCATCAGGGCTGGGATGTAGGCGACTGGGCCTACTGGTTAGCATATGGCGGGGATGGGGAGCAGGTCTTCACACCAGTTGGAATTCAGAACCAGGAAGTCAGGAGCCGAGGTCAGGAACACAGAGTCAGGTACCAGGAATCAGGAGACCAGGTAACTCTGGATAAGCAGTCCAAAGCAAGGAAGAACTCGGTTGTACAAATAACTTCCTGTTCTGCCTTCTGACTTACGTAAGAGGAGCAGGCCCCACCAATCGGGGCCCGACGATGGAGCTTTCTCTTTGAGCTGGGTTTCGAGGAATCCCAATTCTAGCACATAGCAGTAAGCTATTGGGTGGAAGGTTGTAGCACGATGATACCCAGTGGATCCAGGTTATGATGCTCTGCCTCACATGCTCAAACACTATTTGGCCATGCAAATGTTAACTAGTGTAGGGGGGCACACAACTTATGCCACTGAACTGGGAATGCATTCAGAGCCAGCCTTTGTTCTTAATTATAATGAGAATGACTTCTATGGCACCTTTCCTCCAAGGGTTCTAGGCCATTTTGCGAGCAACCTTGTGAGGATGGCCAGAATATTACAGATGGATAAACTGAGGCGCTAGGAGTTGATACAATTCACCTACTGCCACACAGCAGGGAAGTGGCAGCAGAGGATCAAACCTATAAGCTGGAACCCCCAGACCACTGCTCCAATCAGTACAGAGCAATTTATTTTCTTTTAAATGAGGACTATAGAGAAGGAATTCAGAGAACAGCAACAGAAATGAGCAGGGGGTGGAGGAAAGAAAGATTAACAGAATTAAGAATGTAAAGAAATCCTCCATCTAACCAAAGTGCATTGGTGTTCTCAGGAATGCACAGAGTGCCTGGCATGCCTGCAGAGCTTGCTACCAAGTGCGCAGAGTACTCAGCATCCTACCAGCCCCATTGGCACTGGCACACTGCAGCACTGCCAGCCCCAGCCTGCCATAGGTCAGGCTTGACAGGGGAACTGGAACAAGACGAGGATGAGGGTGTGGTGCTCTAGGATCAGGGAAACGTGCCTGGCATAGGGGCCGCAAGGAAGAACATGAAGGTGGGAGAGGGGGAAGGAATCGTGCACTGAACCTGAAAGAATTTAGTCTGCATGTATCAGAGCCTGAGTCCAGGTGAGCTCCCGGAGGAGCAGCAGTTACTCCAGGGGGCGTGAGAGGAGCCAGCAGCACTTTCTGCTGGTGCCCACGTGTGGCAGTAACACCCTTGCTGTTATACCTGATACTCCATTTCCAAAAGACCATGCCTTTGTTTCCCTTGACAGCGCTCATCAGCACTTAGCTTTGGCTTCCTCCTTTCTCTGTGCCAATCCCATATCCGCTCCTTGCCCCCCCCCTCAACTGTGGGCTCCCTTGTCTTTGTTTGTGAGCTGGCTGCCTATTTTGCTGTCCTCAGCTTATTGCATGTGTTTTGATTTGCCAGCTTTGCATTCAGCTTTTATCGTGTGTTCCTAAGCGCCAGCTCCGGGTGGCCGTCTTCCACTCTTTTCACTCAAGCCCGTGCACCAGCTGCATATTAATTTGTCCTCCTTTTTCCCGTCACTCGCTCTCTCCCCGGTTCGCTGCATGACATTTTCAGTTTGCAAACTTTTGCAAACACGTCGCAAACCAAACACAGCCACTCTGTGTGTAAAGGTCTAAAAATGACTCTTACGCTGATCCGCAGTCTCATTGCTGGAGGAATGGGGGGTTACACCAACAGAAAGTTTGGCCCATATAATAGCCCAGCAATGGGAAAGCCTTCTTAGATTACTTATCCCATCGGCTGCCAATGTAGGATTATTCCCTATGGCACACTGACGGATCTCTTTGTCCAGTTTAATTCAAATGACCCCGGCCAATTTTGCTGCAATGTCCCAAGCAACAGGGTTTCCACTCCCTCTCTCGGATGATTCCTCCACAGCCAAGTGGCAATCCATGGCAGGATGTTTTCTCTACTCAATTTTCCCTTTCTCCATGTCAGGGTCTCACCCCCTTACACCAACCAGAACAAGTTATCTCCTTCATGACAAATTATGACGTTAAGAAAAGAAAGTTAAAATATACACGAAATGCCTCCTTCCTCTTGGTCTTGCTTCTCTTCTCGAGAACAGAAGTACTAGCCCAAAGCACGGCTCATGCCTGCCTGGCAAAACGCCTCTTTCATTATATTAAAACTCAGGGCTTCACCCTCTGGTGCTGGGCGGGTCTGGAGTTAATCAGTCCAGCGCAGGATGTTTAATTCGAATGTTGGCCCAGGGTTGGCCTGAGAGGCTTAGTTAAACAAAACAATAATGCCATCACTATCTTGCACTGGAGTACTGCCTCGTCTTATGCTGGGTACCAATCATCAGCCACCCTCTCTGGCCCAGCTATGCTGGGAACCAAGGCTCCTCTCCCCAGATGGAAATCTTGTGTTTACTTCTCTGAGAACAACAGCTCCTTACCTAGGGAAAGCCTTTTCCCCTTGCTGCACCCACCTTCCTGCAACCTGCTTCTCAGCCCTCTTCTTCCCTCTCTCTCTGGAAGAGGGTTTTAAAGGTCACAGGTTGCCCTTGGAGTCAAACATCCATAATTAAGCTGAGGTAACCCCTTTCAGATCATGGGAGCAAGTGCTTCACCATGCTGAGACTGAGGCCACGTCTACACTACGGGATAATATCGAATTAGCTAAAATCGGTTTTATAAAACTGATATTATAAATTCGATTTCATGCAGCCACACTAGGCACAGTAATTCGGCATTGTGCGTCCATGGTCCAAGGCTAACGTCGATTTCTGAAGCATTGCATTGTGGGTAGCTCTTCCGTAGCTATCCCATAGTTCCCGTAGTCTCCCGGCGCGATAAGGATTGTCAGCTGAGTTTTCCGGAGGAAGGATATGACTGCGACATTACCAGAACCACCCGCGACAATAATGATTCAACCCAGAATTCCGCAAGGGGTG